>NC_092714.1:166082702-166382702 GCF_047496885.1 Scyliorhinus torazame | reverse complement strand
TAACTTAACCGAGAAAATCACTTTTTTCCCACAATGAATGTCTGGCAACAAATGTATATTTCAATGCAAGCCGTTCTGAAACCAATCGGCAAATTACTCAAAATGCTTAACTCGCCGAGAAAATCACTTTTGTTCCACAATGATTGTCTGGCTAAAAATAGTTAATTTCAATGCAAGCCGTACTGAAACTTATCGGCAAATTACTCAAAATGCTTAACGCGCCGAGAAAATCACTGTTTTCCCACAATGGATGCCTGGCATAAAATAGTTAACTTTGATGCAAGCCGTTCTGAAACCAATCGGCAAATTGCTCAAAATGCTTAACTCGCCGAGAAAATCACTTTTGTTCCACAATGAATATCTGGCAAAAAATAGTAAATTTCAATGCAAGCCGTTCTGAAACCAATCGGCAAATTACTCAAAATGCTTAACGCGCCGATAAAATCCCTTTTTTCCCACAATGAATGTCTGGCAAAAAGTAGTTAATTGTGATGCAAGCCGTTCTGAAACCAATGGGCAAATTACTCAAAATGCTTAACTCTACGAGAAAATCACTTTTGTCCCACAATGAATGTCTGGCAAAAAATGTAAATTTCAATGCAAGCCGTTCTGAAACCAATCGGCAAATTACTCAAAATGCTTAACTCTCCGAGAAAATCACTTTTGTTCCACAATGAATGTCTGGCAAAAAATAGTTAATTTCAATGCAAGCCATTCTGAAACCAATAGGCAAATTACTCAAAATGCTTAACTCGCCGAGAAAATCACTTTTGTTCCATAATGAATGTCGGGCAAAAAATAGTAAATTTCAATGCAAGCCGTTCTGAAACCAATCGGCAAATTACTCAAAATGCTTAACACGCCGAGAAAAGCACTTTTTCCCCACAATGAATGTCTGGCAAAAAATAATTAATTTTGATGCAAGACGTTCTAAAACCAATCGGCAAATTACTCAATATGCTTAACTCGCCGAGAATATCACTTTTTTCCCACAATGAATGTCAGGCAAAAAATATAAATTTCAATGCAAGTCGTTCTGAAACCAATCGGCAAATTGCTCAAAATGCTTAACTTGCCGAGAAAATCACTTTTGTTCCACAATGAATGTCTGGCAAAAAATAGTAGATTTCAATGCTAGCCGTTCTGAAACCAATCGGCAAATTACTCAAAATGCTGAACGCGCCGAGAAAATCACTTTTTTCCCACAATGAATGTCTGGCATAAAATAGTTAACTTTGATGCAAGCCGTTCTGAAACCAATCGGCAAATTGCTCAAAATGCTTACATCGCCGAGAAAATCACTTTTGTTCAACAATGAATGCCTGGCAAAAAGTAGTTAATTTTGATGCAAGCCGTTCTGAAACCAATGGGCAAATTACTCAAAATGCTTAACTCTACGAGAAAATCACTTATGTCCCACAATGAATGTCTGGCAAAAAATAGTTAATTTCAATGCAAGCCGTTCTGAAACCAATAGGCAAATTACTCAAAATGCTTAACACGCCGAGAAAAGCACTTTTTCCCCACAATGAATGTCTGGCAAAAAATATTTAATTTTGATGCAAGACGTTCTAAAACCAATCGGCAAATTACTCAATATGCTTAACTCGCCGAGAATATCACTTTTTTCCCACAATGAATGTCAGGCAAAAAATATAAATTTCAATGCAAGCCGTTCTGAAACCAATCGGCAAATTGCTCAAAATGCTTAACTTGCCGAGAAAATCACTTTTGGTCCACAAAGAATGTCTGGCAAAAAATAGTAGATTTCAATGCTAGCCGTTCTGAAACCAATCGGCAAATTACTCAAAATGCTGAACGCGCCGAGAAAATCACTTTTTTCCCACAATGAATGTCTGGCATAAAATAGTTAACTTTGATGCAAGCCGTTCTGAAACCAATCGGCAAATTGCTCAAAATGCTG
Organism: Scyliorhinus torazame; assembly: GCF_047496885.1. Lineage (NCBI taxonomy): Eukaryota > Metazoa > Chordata > Chondrichthyes > Carcharhiniformes > Scyliorhinidae > Scyliorhinus > Scyliorhinus torazame. Next base: position 166,380,778 of record NC_092714.1, on the reverse strand, counting down.
ACATCGCCGAGAAAATCACTTTTGTTCAACAATGAATGCCTGGCAAAAAGTAGTTAATTTTGATGCAAGCCGTTCTGAAACCAATGGGCAAATTACTCAAAATGCTTAACTTAACCGAGAAAATCACTTTTTTCCCACAATGAATGTCTGGCAAAAAATAGTTAATTTCAATGCAAGCCGTTCTGAAACCAATCGGCAAATTACTCAAAATGCTTAACTCTCCGAGAAAATCACTTTTGTTCCACAATGAATGTCTGGCAAAAAATAGTTAATTTCAATGCAAGCCGTTCTGAAACCAATCGGCAAATTACTCAAAATGCTTAACTCTCCGAGAAAATCACTTTTGTTCCACAATGAATGTCTGGCAAAAAATAGTTAATTTCAATGCAAGCCGTTCTGAAACCAATAGGCAAATTACTCAAAATGCATAACTCGCCGAGAAAATCACTTTTGTTCCACAATGAATGTCGGGCAAAAAATAGTAAATTTCAATGCAAGCCGTTCTGAAACCAATCGGCAAATTACTCAAAATACTTAACTCGCCGAGTAAATCACTTTTTTCCCACAATGAATGCCTGGTTAAAATAGTACATTTCAATGCAAACCGTTCTGAAACCAATGGGCAAATTACTCAAAATGCTTAACTTAACCGATAAAATCCCTTTTTTCCCACAATGAATGTCTGGCAAAAAGTAGTTAATTGTGATGCAATCCGTTCTGAAACCAATGGGCAAATAACTCAAAATGCTTAACTCTACGAGAAAATCACTTTTGTCCCACAATGAATGTCTGGCAAAAAATGTAAATTTCAATGCAAGCCGTTCTGAAACCAATCGGCAAATTACTCAAAATGCTTAACTCTCCGAGAAAATCACTTTTGTTCCACAATGAATGCCTGGCAAAAAATAGTTAATTTCAATGCAAGCCGTTCTGAAACCAATCGGCAAATTACTCAAAATGCTGAACGCGCCGAGAAAATCACTTATTTCCCACAATGAATGTCTGGCATAAAATAGTTAACTTTGATGCAAGCCGTTCTGAAACCAATCGGCAAATTGCTCAAAATGCTTACATCGCCGAGAAAATCACTTTTGTTCAACAATGAATGCCTTGCAAAAAGTAGTTAATTTTGATGGAAGCCGTTCTGAAACCAATGGGCAAATTACTCAAAATGCTTAACTCTACGAGAAAATCACTTTTGTCCCACAATGAATGTCTGGCAAAAAATGTAAAGTTCAATGCAAGCCGTTCTGAAACCAATCGGCAAATTACTCAAAATGCTTAACTCTCCGAGAAAATCACTTTTGTTCCACAATGAATGTCTGGCAAAAAATAGTTAATTTCAATGCAAGCCGTTCTGAAACCAATAGGCAAATTACTCAAAATGCTTAACTCGCCGAGAAAATCACTTTTGTTCCACAATGAATGTCGGGCAAAAAATAGTAAATTTCAATGCAAGCCGTTCTGAAACCAATCGGCAAATTACTCAAAATGCTTAACTCGCCGAGAAAATCACTTTTGTTCCACAATTAATGTCTGGCATAAAATAGTTAACTTTGATGCAAGCCGTTCTGAAACCAATCGGCAAATTGCTCAAAATGCTTACATCGCCGAGAAAATCACTTTTGTTCAACAATGAATGCCTGGCAAAAAGTAGTTAATTTTGATGCAAGCCGTTCTGAAACCAATGGGCAAATTACTCAAAATGCTTAACTTATCCGAGAAACTCACTTTTTTCCCACAATGAATGTCTGGCAAAAAATAGAAAATTGTGATGCAAGCCGTTCTGAAACCAATCGGCAAATTACTCAAAATGCTTAACGCGCCGAGAAAATCACTTTTGTTCCACAATGAATGTCTGGCAAAAAATAGTAGATTTCAATGCTAGCCGTTCTGAAACCAATCGGCAAATTACTCAAAATGCTGAACGCGCCGAGAAAATCACTTTTTTCCCACAATGAATGTCTGGCATAAAATAGTTAACTTTGATGCAAGCCCTTCTGAAACCAATCGGCAAATTGCTCAAAATGCTTACATCGCCGAGAAAATCACTTTTGTTCAACAATGAATGCCTGGCAAAAAGTAGTTAATTTTGATGCAAGCCGTTCTGAAACCAATGGGCAAATTACTCAAAATGCTTAACTCTACGAGAAAATCACTTTTGTCCCACAATGAATGTCTGGCAAAAAATGTAAATTTCAATGCAAGCCGTTCTGAAACCAATCGGCAAATTACTCAAAATACTTAACTCTCCGAGAAAATCACTTTTCTTCCACAATGAATGTCTGGCAAAAAATAGTTAATTTCAATGCAAGCCGTTCTGAAACCAATAGGCAAATTACTCAAAATGCTTAACTCGCCGAGAAAATCACTTTTGTTCCACAATGAATGTCGGGCAACAAATAGTAAATTTCAATGCAAGCCGTTCTGAAACCAATCGGCAAATTACTCAAAATGCTTAACTCGCCGAGAAAATCACTTTTGTTCCACAATGAATGCCTGGCAAAATAGAGTTAATTGTGATGCAAGCCGTTCTGAAACCAATCGGCAAATTACTCAAAATACTTAACTCGCCGAGAAAATCACTTTTTTCCCACAATGAATGTCTGGCAAAAAATGTAATTTTCAATGCAAGCCGTTCTGAAACCAATCGGCAAATTACTCAAAATGCTTAACTCTCCGAGAAAATCACTTTTGTTCCACAATGAATGTCGGGCAAAAAATAGTAAATTTCAATGCAAGCCGTTCTGAAACCAATCGGCAAATTACTCAAAATGCTTAACTCGCCGAGAAAATCACTTTTGTTCCACAATGAATGCCTGGCAAAATAGAGTTAATTGTGATGCAAGCCGTTCTGAAACCAATCGGCAAATTACTCAAAATACTTAACTCGCCGAGAAAATCACTTTTTTCCCACAATGAATGCCTGGTTAAAATAGTACATTTCAATGCAAACCGTTCTGAAACCAATGGGCAAATTACTCAAAATGCTTAACTTAACCGAGAAAATCACTTTTTTCCCACAATGAATGTCTGGCAAAAAATGTATATTTCAATGCAAGCCGTTCTGAAACCAATCGGCAAATTACTCAAAATGCTTAACTCGCCGAGAAAATCACTTTTGATCCACAATGATTGTCTGGCTAAAAATAGTTAATTTCAATGCAAGCCGTACTGAAACTTATCGGCAAATTACTCATAATGCTTAACGCGCCGAGAAAATCACTGTTTTCCCACAATGAATGCCTGGCATAAAATAGTTAACTTTGATGCAAGCCGTTCTGAAACCAATCGGCAAATTGCTCAAAATGCTTAACTCGCCGAGAAAATCACTTTTGTTCCACAATGAATGTCTGGCAAAAAATAGTAAATTTCAATGCAAGCCGTTCTGAAACCAATCGGCAAATTACTCAAAATGCTTAACGCGCCGATAAAATCCCTTTTTTCCCACAATGAATGTCTGGCAAAAAGTAGTTAATTGTGATGCAAGCCGTTCTGAAACCAATGGGCAAATTACTCAAAATGCTTAACTCTACGAGAAAATCACTTTTGTCCCACAATGAATGTCTGGCAAAAAATGTAAATTTCAATGCAAGCCGTTCTGAAACCAATCGGCAAATTACTCAAAATGCTTAACTCTCCGAGAAAATCACTTTTGTTCCACAATGAATGTCTGGCAAAAAATAGTTAATTTCAATGCAAGCCGTTCTGAAACCAATAGGCAAATTGCTCAAAATGCTTAACTTGCCGAGAAAATCACTTTTGTTCCACAATGAATGTCTGGCAAAAAATAGTAGATTTCAATGCTAGCCGTTCTGAAACCAATCGGCAAATTACTCAAAATGCTGAACGCGCCGAGAAAATCACTTTTTTCCCACAATGAATGTCTGGCAAAAAATAGTTAATTTCAATGCAAGCCGTTCTGAAACCAATAGGCAAATTACTCAAAATGCTTAACTCGCCGAGAAAATCACTTTTGTTCCACAATGAATGTCGGGCAAAAAATAGTAAATTTCAATGCAAGCCGTTCTGAAACCAATCGGCAAATTACTCAAAATGCTTAACTCGCCGAGAAAATCACTTTTGTTCCACAATGAATGCCTGGCAAAATAGAGTTAATTGTGATGCAAGCCGTTCTGAAACCAATCGGCAAATTACTCAAAATACTTAACTCGCCGAGAAAATCACTTTTTTCCCACAATGAATGCCTGGTTAAAATAGTACATTTCAATGCAAACCGTTCTGAAACCAATGGGCAAATTACTCAAAATGCTTAACTTAACCGAGAAAATCACTTTTTTCCCACAATGAATGTCTGGCAAAAAATGTATATTTCAATGCAAGCCGTTCTGAAACCAATCGGTAAATTACTCAAAATGCTTAACTCGCCGAGAAAATCAATGTTTTCCCACAATGAATGCCTGGCATAAAATAGTTAACTTTGATGCAAGCCGTTCTGAAACCAATCGGCAAATTGCTCAAAATGCTTAACTCGCCGAGAAAATCACTTTTGTTCCACAATGAATGTCTGGCAAAAAATAGTAAATTTCAATGCAAGCCGTTCTGAAACCAATCGGCAAATTACTCAAAATGCTTAACGCGCCGATAAAATCCCTTTTTTCCCACAATGAATGTCTGGCAAAAAGTAGTTAATTGTGATGCAAGCCGTTCTGAAACCAATGGGCAAATTACTCAAAATGCTTAACTCTACGAGAAAATCACTTTTGTCCCACAATGAATGTCTGGCAAAAAATGTAAATTTCAATGCAAGCCGTTCTGAAACCAATCGGCAAATTACTCAAAATGCTTAACTCTCCGAGAAAATCACTTTTGTTCCACAATGAATGTCTGGCAAAAAATAGTTAATTTCAATGCAAGCCGTTCTGAAACCAATAGGCAAATTGCTCAAAATGCTTAACTTGCCGAGAAAATCACTTTTGTTCCACAATGAATGTCTGGCAAAAAATAGTAGATTTCAATGCTAGCCGTTCTGAAACCAATCGGCAAATTACTCAAAATGCTGAACGCGCCGAGAAAATCACTTTTTTCCCACAATGAATGTCTGGCATAAAATAGTTAACTTTGATGCAAGCCGTTCTGAAACCAATCGGCAAATTGCTCAAAATGCTTACATCGCCGAGAAAATCACTTTTGTTCAACAATGAATGCCTGGCAAAAAGTAGTTAATTGTGATGCAAGCCGTTCTGAAACCAATGGGCAAATTACTCAAAATGCTTAACTCTACGAGAAAATCACTTTTGTCCCACAATGAATGTCTGGCAAAAAATGTAAATTTCAATGCAAGCCGTTCTGAAACCAATCGGCAAATTACTCAAAATGCTTAACTCGCCGAGAAAATCACTTTTGTTCCACAATGAATGCCTGGCAAAATAGAGTTAATTGTGATGCAAGCCGTTCTGAAACCAATCGGCAAATTACTCAAAATATTTAACTCGCCGAGAAAATCACTTTTTTCCCACAATGAATGCCTGGTTAAAATAGTACATTTCAATGCAAACCGTTCTGAAACCAATGGGCAAATTACTCAAAATGCTTAACTTAACCGAGAAAATCACTTTTTTCCCACAATGAATGCCTGGCAAAAAATAGAAAATTGTGATGCAAGCCGTTCTGAAACCAATCGGCAAATTACTCAAAATGCTTAACGCGCCGAGAAAATCACTTTTGTTCCACAATGAATGTCTGGCAAAAATAGTTAATTTTGATGCAAGCCGTTCTGAAACCAATGGGCAAATTACTCAAAATGCTTAACTCTACGAGAAAATCACTTTGTCCTACAATGAATGTCTGGCAAAAAATGTAAATTTCAATGCAAGCCGTTCTGAAACCAATCGGCAAATTACTCAAAATGCTTAACTCTCCGAGAAAATCACTTTTGTTCCACAATGAATGTCTGGCAAAAAATAGTTAATTTCAATGCAAGCCGTTCTGAAACCAATAGGCAAATTACTCAAAATGCTTAACTCGCCGAGAAAATCACTTTTGTTCCACAATGAATGTCGGGTAAAAAATCGTAAATTTCAATGCAAGCCGTTCTGAAACCAATCGGCAAATTACTCAAAATGCTTAACTCGCCGAGAAAATCACTTTTGTTCCATAATGAATGCCTGGCAAAATAGAGTTAATTGTGATGCAAGCCGTTCTGAAACCAATCGGCAAATTACTCAAAATATTTAACTCGCCGAGAAAATCACTTTTTTCCCACAATGAATGCCTGGTTAAAATAGTACATTTCAATGCAAACCGTTCTGAAACCAATGGGCAAATTACTCAAAATGCTTAACTTAACCGAGAAAATCACTTTTTTCCCACAATGAATGCCTGGCAAAAAATAGAAAATTGTGATGCAAGCCGTTCTGAAACCAATCGGCAAATTACTCAAAATGCTTAACGCGCCGAGAAAATCACTTTTGTTCCACAATGAACGTCTGGCAAAAAATAGTTAATTTTGATGCAAGACGTTCTGAAACCAATCGGCAAATTACTCAAAATGATTAACTCGCTGAGAAAATCACTTTTGTTCCACAATGAATGCCTGGCAAAAAATAGTTAATTTTGATGCAAGACGTTCTGAAACCAATCGGCAAATTACTCAAAATGCTTAACTCGCCGAGAAAATCACTTTTGTTCAACAATGAATGCCTGGCACAAAATAGTTAATTTCAATGAAAGCCGTTCTGAAAGCAATCGGCAAATTACTCAAAATGCTTAACTCGCCGAGAAAATCACTTTTGTTCTACAATGAATGCCTGGCAAAAAGTAGTTAATTGTGATGCAAGCCGTTCTGAAACCAATCGGCAAATTACTCAAAATGCTTAACTCGCCGAGAAAATCACTTTTGTCCCACAATGAATGTCTGGCAAAAAATGTAAATTTCAATGCAAGCCGTTCTGAAACCAATCGGCAAATTACTCAAAATGCTTAACTCTCCGAGAAAATCACTTTTGTTCCACAATGAATGTCTGGCAAAAAATAGTTAATTTCAATGCAAGCCGTTCTGAAACCAATAGGCAAATTACTCAAAATGCTTAACTCGCCGAGAAAATCACTTTTGTTCCACAATGAATGTCGGGCAAAAAATAGTAAATTTCAATGCAAGCCGTTCTGAAACCAATCGGCAAATTACTCAAAATGCTTAACTCGCCGAGAAAATCACTTTTGTTCCACAATGAATGCCTGGCAAAATAGAGTTAATTGTGATGCAAGCCGTTCTGAAACCAATCGGCAAATTACTCAAAATACTTAACTCGCCGAGAAAATCACTTTTTTCCCACAATGAATGCCTGGTTAAAATAGTACATTTCAATGCAAACCGTTCTGAAACCAATGGGCAAATTACTCAAAATGCTTAACTTAACCGAGAAAATCACTTTTTTCCCACAATGAATGTCTGGCAAAAAATGTATATTTCAATTCAAGCCGTTCTGAAACCAATCGGCAAATTACTCAAAATGCTTAACTCGCCGAGAAAATCACTTTTGTTCCACAATGATTGTCTGGCTAAAAATAGTTAATTTCAATGCAAGCCGTACTGAAACTTATCGGCAAATTACTCAAAATGCTTAACGCGCCGAGAAAATCACTGTTTTCCCACAATGAATGCCTGGCATAAAATAGTTAACTTTGATGCAAGCCGTTCTGAAACCAATCGGCAAATTGCTCAAAATGCTTAACTCGCCGAGAAAATCACTTTTGTTCCACAATGAATGTCTGGCAAAAAATAGTAAATTTCAATGCAAGCCGTTCTGAAACCAATCGGCAAATTACTCAAAATGCTTAACGCGCCGATAAAATCCCTTTTTTCCCACAATGAATGTCTGGCAAAAAGTAGTTAATTGTGATGCAAGCCGTTCTGAAACCAATGGGCAAATTACTCAAAATGCTTAACTCTACGAGAAAATCACTTTTATCCCACAATGAATGTCTGGCAAAAAATGTAAATTTCAATGCAAGCCGTTCTGAAACCAATCGGCAAATTACTCAAAATGCTTAACTCTCCGAGCAAATCACTTTTGTTCCACAATGAATGTCCGGCAAAAAATAGTTAATTTCAATGCAAGCCGTTCTGAAACCAATAGGCAAATTACTCAAAATGCTTAACTCGCCGAGAAAATCACTTTTGTTCCACAATGAATGTCGGGCAAAAAATAGTAAATTTCAATGCAAGCCGTTCTGAAACCAATCGGCAAATTACTCAAAATGCTTAACACGCCGAGAAAAGCACTTTTTCCCCACAATGAATGTCTGGCAAAAAATAGTTAATTTTGATGCAAGACGTTCTAAAACCAATCGGCAAATTACTCAATATGCTTAACTCGCCGAGAATATCACTTTTTTCCCACAATGAATGTCAGGCAAAAAATATAAATTTCAATGCAAGCCGTTCTGAAACCAATCGGCAAATTGCTCAAAATGCTTAACTTGCCGAGAAAATCACTTTTGTTCCACAATGAATGTCTGGCAAAAAATAGTAGATTTCAATGCTAGCCGTTCTGAAACCAATCGGCAAATTACTCAAAATGCTGAACGCGCCGAGAAAATCACTTTTTTCCCACAATGAATGTCTGGCATAAAATAGTTAACTTTGATGCAAGCCGTTCTGAAACCAATGGGCAAATTACTCAAAATGCTTAACTCGCCGAGAAAATCACTTTTGTTCCATAATGAATGCCTGGCAAAAACTAGTTAATTTTGATGCAAGCCGTTCTGAAACCAATGGGCAAATTACTCAAAATGCTTAACTCGCCGAGAAAATCACTTTTGTTCCATAATGAATGCCTGGCAAAATAGAGTTAATTGTGATGCAAGCCGTTCTGAAACCAATCGGCAAATTACTCAAAATATTTAACTCGCCGAGAAAATCACTTTTTTCCCACAATGAATGCCTGGTTAAAATAGTACATTTCAATGCAAACCGTTCTGAAACCAATGGGCAAATTACTCAAAATGCTTAACTTAACCGAGAAAATCACTTTTTTCCCACAATGAATGCCTGGCAAAAAATAGAAAATTGTGATGCAAGCCGTTCTGAAACCAATCGGCAAATTACTCAAAATGCTTAACGCGCCGAGAAAATCACTTTTGTTCCACAATGAATGTCTGGCAAAAAATAGTTAATTTTGATGCAAGACGTTCTGAAACCAATCGGCAAATTACTCAAAATGATTAACTCGCTGAGAAAATCACTTTTGTTCCACAATGAATGCCTGGCAAAAAATAGTTAATTTTGATGCAAGACGTTCTGAAACCAATCGGCAAATTACTCAAAATGCTTAACTCGCCGAGAAAATCACTTTTGTTCAACAATGAATGCCTGGCACAAAATAGTTAATTTCAATGAAAGCCGTTCTGAAAGCAATCGGCAAATTACTCAAAATGCTTAACTCGCCGAGAAAATCACTTTTGTTCTACAATGAATGCCTGGCAAAAAGTAGTTAATTGTGATGCAAGCCGTTCTGAAACCAATCGGCAAATTACTCAAAATGCTTAACTCGCCGAGAAAATCACTTTTGTCCCACAATGAATGTCTGGCAAAAAATGTAAATTTCAATGCAAGCCGTTCTGAAACCAATCGGCAAATTACTCAAAATGCTTAACTCTCCGAGAAAATCACTTTTGTTCCACAATGAATGTCTGGCAAAAAATAGTTAATTTCAATGCAAGCCGTTCTGAAACCAATAGGCAAATTACTCAAAATGCTTAACTCGCCGAGAAAATCACTTTTGTTCCACAATGAATGTCGGGCAAAAAATAGTAAATTTCAATGCAAGCCGTTCTGAAACCAATCGGCAAATTACTCAAAATGCTTAACTCGCCGAGAAAATCACTTTTGTTCCACAATGAATGCCTGGCAAAATAGAGTTAATTGTGATGCAAGCCGTTCTGAAACCAATCGGCAAATTACTCAAAATACTTAACTCGCCGAGAAAATCACTTTTTTCCCACAATGAATGCCTGGTTAAAATAGTACATTTCAATGCAAACCGTTCTGAAACCAATGGGCAAATTACTCAAAATGCTTAACTTAACCGAGAAAATCACTTTTTTCCCACAATGAATGTCTGGCAAAAAATGTATATTTCAATTCAAGCCGTTCTGAAACCAATCGGCAAATTACTCAAAATGCTTAACTCGCCGAGAAAATCACTTTTGTTCCACAATGATTGTCTGGCTAAAAATAGTTAATTTCAATGCAAGCCGTTCTGAAACTTATCGGCAAATTACTCAAAATGCTTAACGCGCCGAGAAAATCACTGTTTTCCCACAATGAATGCCTGGCATAAAATAGTTAACTTTGATGCAAGCCGTTCTGAAACCAATCGGCAAATTGCTCAAAATGCTTAACTCGCCGAGAAAATCACTTTTGTTCCACAATGAATGTCTGGCAAAAAATAGTAAATTTCAATGCAAGCCGTTCTGAAACCAATCGGCAAATTACTCAAAATGCTTAACGCGCCGATAAAATCCCTTTTTTCCCACAATGAATGTCTGGCAAAAAGTAGTTAATTGTGATGCAAGCCGTTCTGAAACCAATGGGCAAATTACTCAAAATGCTTAACTCTACGAGAAAATCACTTTTATCCCACAATGAATGTCTGGCAAAAAATGTAAATTTCAATGCAAGCCGTTCTGAAACCAATCGGCAAATTACTCAAAATGCTTAAATCTCCGAGCAAATCACTTTTGTTCCACAATGAACGTCCGGCAAAAAATAGTTAATTTCAATGCAAGCCGTTCTGAAACCAATAGGCAAATTACTCAAAATGCTTAACTCGCCGAGAAAATCACTTTTGTTCCACAATGAATGTCGGGCAAAAAATAGTAAATTTCAATGCAAGCCGTTCTGAAACCAATCGGCAAATTACTCAAAATGCTTAACACGCCGAGAAAAGCACTTTTTCCCCACAATGAATGTCTGGCAAAAAATAGTTAATTTTGATGCAAGACGTTCTAAAACCAATCGGCAAATTACTCAATATGCTTAACTCGCCGAGAATATCACTTTTTTCCCACAATGAATGTCAGGCAAAAAATATAAATTTCAATGCAAGCCGTTCTGAAACCAATCGGCAAATTGCTCAAAATGCTTAACTTGCCGAGAAAATCACTTTTGTTCCACAATGAATGTCTGGCAAAAAATAGTAGATTTCAATGCTAGCCGTTCTGAAACCAATCGGCAAATTACTCAAAATGCTGAACGCGCCGAGAAAATCACTTTTTTCCCACAATGAATGTCTGGCATAAAATAGTTAACTTTGATGCAAGCCGTTCTGAAACCAATCGGCAAATTGCTCAAAATGCTTACATCGCCGAGAAAATCACTTTTGTTCAACAATGAATGCCTGGCAAAAAGTAGTTAATTTTGATGCAAGCCGTTCTGAAACCAATGGGCAAATTACTCAAAATGCTTAACTCTACGAGAAAATCACTTTGTCCCACAATGAATGTCTGGCAAAAAATGTAAATTTCAATGCAAGCCGTTCTGAAACCAATCGGCAAATTACTCAAAATGCTTAACTCTCCGAGAAAATCACTTTTGTTCCACAATGAATGTCTGGCAAAAAATAGTTAATTTCAATGCAAGCCGTTCTGAAACCAATAGGCAAATTACTCAAAATGCTTAACTCGCCGAGTAAATCACTTTTGTTCCACAATGAATGTCGGGCAAAAAATCGTAAATTTCAATGCAAGCCGTTCTGAAACCAATCGGCAAATTACTCAAAATGCTTAACTCGCCGAGAAAATCACTTTTGTTCCACAATGAATGCCTGGCAAAATAGAGTTAATTGTGATGCAAGCCGTTCTGAAACCAATCGGCAAATTACTCAAAATATTTAACTCGCCGAGAAAATCACTTTTTTCCCACAATGAATGCCTGGTTAAAATAGTACATTTCAATGCAAACCGTTCTGAAACCAATGGGCAAATTACTCAAAATGCTTAACTTAACCGAGAAAATCACTTTTTTCCCACAATGAATGCCTGGCAAAAAATAGAAAATTGTGATGCAAGCCGTTCTGAAACCAATCGGCAAATTACTCAAAATTCTTAACGCGCCGAGAAAATCACTTTTGTTCCACAATGAATGTCTGGCAAAAAATAGTTAATTTTGATGGAAGACGTTCTGAAACCAATCGGCAAATTACTCAAAATGATTAACTCGCTGAGAAAGTCACTTTTGTTCCACAATGAATGCCTGGCAAAAAATAGTTAATTTTGATGCAAGACGTTCTGAAACCAATCGGCAAATTACTCAAAATGCTTAACTCGCCGAGAAAATCACTTTTGTTCAACAATGAATGCCTGGCACAAAATAGTTAATTTCAATGAAAGCCGTTCTGAAAGCAATCGGCAAATTACTCAAAATGCTTAACTCGCCGAGAAAATCACTTTTGTTCTATAATGAATGCCTGGCAAAAAGTAGTTAATTGTGATGCAAGCCGTTCTGAAACCAATCGGCAAATTACTCAAAATGCTTTACTCGCCGAGAAAATCACTTTTGTTCAACAATGAATGCCTGGCACAAAAAAGTTAATTTCAATGAAAGCCGTTCTGAAAGCAATCGGCAAATTACTCAAAATGCTTAACTCGCCGAGAAAATCACTTTTGTTCCACAATGATTGTCTGGCTAAAAATAGTTAATTTCAATGCAAGCCGTACTGAAACTTATCGGCAAATTACTCAAAATGCTTAACGCGCCGAGAAAATCACTGTTTTCCCACAATGAATGCCTGGCATAAAATAGTTAACTTTGATGCAAGCCGTTCAGAAACCAATCGGCAAATTGCTCAAAATGCTTAACTCGCCGAGAAAATCACTTTTGTTCCACAATGAATGTCTGGCAAAAAATAGTAAATTTCAATGCAAGCCGTTCTGAAACCAATCGGCAAATTACTCAAAATGCTTAACGCGCCGATAAAATCCCTTTTTTCCCACAATGAATGTCTGGCAAAAAGTAGTTAATTGTGATGCAAGCCGTTCTGAAACCAATGGGCAAATTACTCAAAATGCTTAACTCTACGAGAAAATCACTTTTATCCCACAATGAATGTCTGGCAAAAAATGTAAATTTCAATGCAAGCCGTTCTGAAACCAATCGGCAAATAACTCAAAATGCTTAACTCTCCGAGAAAATCACTTTTGTTCCACAATGAATGTCTGGCAAAAAATAGTTCATTTCAATGCAAGCCGTTCTGAAACCAATAGGCAAATTACTCAAAATGCTTAACTCGCCGAGAAAATCACTTTTGTTCCACAATGAATGTCGGGCAAAAAATAGTAAATTTCAATGCAAGCCGTTCTGAAACCAATCGGCAAATTACTCAAAATGCTTAACACGCCGAGAAAAGCACTTTTTCCCCACAATGAATGTCTGGCAAAAAATAGTTAATTTTGATGCAAGACGTTCTAAAACCAATCGGCAAATTACTCAATATGCTTAACTCGCCGAGAATATCACTTTTTTCCCACAATGAATGTCAGGCAAAAAATATAAATTTCAATGCAAGCCGTTCTGAAACCAATCGGCAAATTGCTCAAAATGCTTAACTTGCCGAGAAAATCACTTTTGTTCCACAATGAATGTCTGGCAAAAAATAGTAGATTTCAATGCTAGCCGTTCTGAAACCAATCGGCAAATTACTCAAAATGCTGAACGCGCCGAGAAAATCACTTTTTTCCCACAATGAATGTCTGGCATAAAATAGTTAACTTTGATGCAAGCCGTTCTGAAACCAATCGGCAAATTGCTCAAAATGCTTACATCGCCGAGAAAATCACTTTTGTTCAACAATGAATGCCTGGCAAAAAGTAGTTAATTTTGATGCAAGCCGTTCTGAAACCAATGGGCAAATTACTCAAAATGCTTAACTCTACGAGAAAATCACTTTGTCCCACAATGAATGTCTGGCAAAAAATGTAAATTTCAATGCAAGCCGTTCTGAAACCAATCGGCAAATTACTCAAAATGCTTAACTCTCCGAGAAAATCACTTTTGTTCCTCAATGAATGTCTGGCAAAAAATAGTTAATTTCAATGCAAGCCGTTCTGAAACCAATAGGCAAATTACTCAAAATGCTTAACTCGCCGAGAAAATCACTTTTGTTCCACAATGAATGTCGGGCAAAAAATCGTAAATTTCAATGCAAGCCGTTCTGAAACCAATCGGCAAATTACTCAAAATGCTTAACTCGCCGAGAAAATCACTTTTGTTCCGCAATGAATGCCTGCCAAACTAGAGTTAATTGTGATGCAAGCCGTTCTGAAACCAATCGGCAAATTACTCAAAATATTTAACTCGCCGAGAAAATCACTTTTTTCCCACAATGAATGCCTGGTTAAAATAGTACATTTCAATGCAAACCGTTCTGATACCAATGGGCAAATTACTCAAAATGCTTAACTTAACCGAGAAAATCACTTTTTTCCCACAATGAATGCCTGGCAAAAAATAGAAAATTGTGATGCAAGCCGTTCTGAAACCAATCGGCAAATTACTCAAAATGCTTAACGCGCCGAGAAAATCACTTTTGTTCCACAATGAATGTCTGGCAAAAAATAGTTAATTTTGATGCAAGACGTTCTGAAACCAATCGGCAAATTACTCAAAATGATTAACTCGCTGAGAAAATCACTTTTGTTCCACAATGAATGCCTGGCAAAAAATAGTTAATTTTGATGCAAGACGTTCTGAAACCAATCGGCAAATTACTCAAAATGCTTAACTCGCCGAGAAAATCACTTTTGTTCAACAATGAATGCCTGGCACAAAATAGTTAATTTCAATGAAAGCCGTTCTGAAAGCAATCGGCAAATTACTCAAAATGCTTAACTCGCCGAGAAAATCACTTTTGTTCTACAATGAATGCCTGGCAAAAAGTAGTTAATTGTGATGCAAGCCGTTCTGAAACCAATCGGCAAATTACTCAAAATGCTTAACTCGCCGAGAAAATCACTTTTGTCCCACAATGAATGTCTGGCAAAAAATGTAAATTTCAATGCAAGCCGTTCTGAAACCAATCGGCAAATTACTCAAAATGCTTAACTCTCCGAGAAAATCACTTTTGTTCCACAATGAATGTCTGGCAAAAAATAGTTAATTTCAATGCAAGCCGTTCTGAAACCAATAGGCAAATTACTCAAAATGCTTAACTCGCCGAGAAAATCACTTTTGTTCCACAATGAATGTCGGGCAAAAAATAGTAAATTTCAATGCAAGCCGTTCTGAAACCAATCGGCAAATTACTCAAAATGCTTAACTCGCCGAGAAAATCACTTTTTTCCCACAATGAATGCCTGGTTAAAATAGTACATTTCAATGCAAACCGTTCTGAAACCAATGGGCAAATTACTCAAAATGCTTAACTTAACCGAGAAAATCACTTTTTTCCCACAATGAATGTCTGGCAAAAAATGTATATTTCAATGCAAGCCGTTCTGAAACCAATCGGCAAATTACTCAAAATGCTTAACTCGCCGAGAAAATCACTTTTGTTCCACAATGATTGTCTGGCTAAAAATAGTTAATTTCAATGCAAGCCGTACTGAAACTTATCGGCAAATTACTCAAAATGCTTAACGCGCCGAGAAAATCACTGTTTTCCCACAATGAATGCCTGGCATAAAATAGTTAACTTTGATGCAAGCCGTTCTGAAACCAATCGGCAAATTGCTCAAAATGCTTAACTCGCCGAGAAAATCACTTTTGTTCCACAATGAATGTCTGGCAAAAAATAGTAAATTTCAATGCAAGCCGTTCTGAAACCAATCGGCAAATTACTCAAAATGCTTAACGCGCCGATAAAATCCCTTTTTTCCCACAATGAATGTCTGGCAAAAAGTAGTTAATTGTGATGCAAGCCGTTCTGAAACCAATGGGCAAATTACTCAAAATGCTTAACTCTACGAGAAAATCACTTTTGTCCCACAATGAATGTCTGGCAAAAAATGTAAATTTCAATGCAAGCCGTTCTGAAACCAATCGGCAAATTACTCAAAATGCTTCACTCTCCGAGAAAATCACTTTTGTTCCACAATGAATGTCTGGCAAAAAATAGTTAATTTCAATGCAAGCCGTTCTGAAACCAATAGGCAAATTACTCAAAATGCTTAACTCGCCGAGAAAATCACTTTTGTTCCACAATGAATGTCGGGCAAAAAATAGTAAATTTCAATGCAAGCCGTTCTGAAACCAATCGGCAAATTGCTCAAAATGCTTAACTTGCCGAGAAAATCACTTTTGTTCCACAATGAATGTCTGGCAAAAAATAGTAGATTTCAATGCTAGCCGTTCTGAAACCAATCGGCAAATTACTCAAAATGCTGAACGCGCCGAGAAAATCACTTTTTTCCCACAATGAATGTCTGGCATAAAATAGTTAACTTTGATGCAAGCCGTTCTGAAACCAATCGGCAAATTGCTCAAAATGCTTACATCGCCGAGAAAATCACTTTTGTTCAACAATGAATGCCTGGCAAAAAGTAGTTAATTTTGATGCAAGCCGTTCTGAAACCAATGGGCAAATTACTCAAAATGCTTAACTCTGCGAGAAAATCACTTTGTCCCACAATGAATGTCTCGCAAAAAATGTAAATTTCAATGCAAGCCGTTCTGAAACCAATCGGCAAATTACTCAAAATGCTTAACTCTCCGAGAAAATCACTTTTGTTCCACAATGAATGCCTGGCAAAAAATAGTTAATTTCAATGCAAGCCGTTCTGAAACCAATAGGCAAATTACTCAAAATGCTTAACTCGCCGAGAAAATCACTTTTGTTCCACAATGAATGTCGGGCAAAAAATCGTAAATTTCAATGCAAGCCGTTCTGAAACCAATCGGCAAATTACTCAAAATGCTTAACGCGCCGAGAAAATCACTTATGTTCCACAATGAATGTCTGGCAAAAAATAGTTAATTTTGATGCAAGACGTTCTGAAACCAATCGGCAAATTACTCAAAATGATTAACTCGCTGAGAAAATCACTTTTGTTCCACAATGAATGCCTGGCAAAAAATAGTTAATTTTGATGCAAGACGTTCTGAAACCAATCGGCAAATTACTCAAAATGCTTAACTCGCCGAGAAAATCACTTTTGTTCAACAATGAATGCCTGGCACAAAATAGTTAATTTCAATGAAAGCCGTTCTGAAAGCAATCGGCAAATTACTCAAAATGCTTAACTCGCCAAGAAAATCACTTTTGTTCTACAATGAATGCCTGGCAAAAAGTAGTTAATTGTGATGCAAGCCGTTCTGAAACCAATCGGCAAATTACTCAAAATGCTTAACTCGCCGAGAAAATCACTTTTGTCCCACAATGAATGTCTGGCAAAAAATGTAAATTTCAATGCAAGCCGTTCTGAAACCAATCGGCTAATTACTCAAAATGCTTAACTCTCCGAGAAAATCACTTTTGTTCCACAATGAATGTCTGGCAAAAAATAGTTAATTTCAATGCAAGCCGTTCTGAAACCAATAGGCAAATTACTCAAAATGCTTAACTCGCCGAGAAAATTACTTTTGTTCCACAATGAATGTCGGGCAAAAAATAGTAAATTTCAATGCAAGCCGTTCTGAAACCAATCGGCAAATTACTCAAAATGCTTAACTCGCCGAGAAAATCACTTTTGTTCCACAATGAATGCCTGCCAAACTAGAGTTAATTGTGATGCAAGCCGTTCTGAAACCAATCGGCAAATTACTCAAAATATTTAACTCGCCGAGAAAATCACTTTTTTCCCACAATGAATGCCTGGTTAAAATAGTACATTTCAATGCAAACCGTTCTGATACCAATGGGCAAATTACTCAAAATGCTTAACTTAACCGAGAAAATCACTTTTTTCCCACAATGAATGCCTGGCAAAAAATAGAAAATTGTGATGCAAGCCGTTCTGAAACCAATCGGCAAATTACTCAAAATGCTTAACGCGCCGAGAAAATCACTTTTGTTCCACAATGAATGTCTGGCAAAAAATAGTTAATTTTGATGCAAGACGTTCTGAAACCAATCGGCAAATTACTCAAAATGATTAACTCGCTGAGAAAATCACTTTTGTTCCACAATGAATGCCTGGCAAAAAATAGTTAATTTTGATGCAAGACGTTCTGAAACCAATCGGCAAATTACTCAAAATGCTTAACTCGCCGAGAAAATCACTTTTGTTCAACAATGAATGCCTGGCACAAAATAGTTAATTTCAATGAAAGCCGTTCTGAAAGCAATCGGCAAATTACTCAAAATGCTTAACTCGCCGAGAAAATCACTTTTGTTCTACAATGAATGCCTGGCAAAAAGTAGTTAATTGTGATGCAAGCCGTTCTGAAACCAATCGGCAAATTACTCAAAATGCTTAACTCGCCGAGAAAATCACTTTTGTCCCACAATGAATGTCTGGCAAAAAATGTAAATTTCAATGCAAGCCGTTCTGAAACCAATCGGCAAATTACTCAAAATGCTTAACTCTCCGAGAAAATCACTTTTGTTCCACAATGAATGTCTGGCAAAAAATAGTTAATTTCAATGCAAGCCGTTCTGAAACCAATAGGCAAATTACTCAAAATGCTTAACTCGCCGAGAAAATCACTTTTGTTCCACAATGAATGTCGGGCAAAAAATAGTAAATTTCAATGCAAGCCGTTCTGAAACCAATCGGCAAATTACTCAAAATGCTTAACTCGCCGAGAAAATCACTTTTGTTCCACAATGAATGCCTGCCAAACTAGAGTTAATTGTGATGCAAGCCGTTCTGAAACCAATCGGCAAATTACTCAAAATATTTAACTCGCCGAGAAAATCACTTTTTTCCCACAATGAATGCCTGGTTAAAATAGTACATTTCAATGCAAACCGTTCTGATACCAATGGGCAAATTACTCAAAATGCTTAACTTAACCGAGAAAATCACTTTTTTCCCACAATGAATGCCTGGCAAAAAATAGAAAATTGTGATGCAAGCCGTTCTGAAACCAATCGGCAAATTACTCAAAATGCTTAACGCGCCGAGAAAATCACTTTTGTTCCACAATGAATGTCTGGCAAAAAATAGTTAATTTTGATGCAAGACGTTCTGAAACCAATCGGCAAATTACTCAAAATGATTAACTCGCTGAGAAAATCACTTTTGTTCCACAATGAATGCCTGGCAAAAAATAGTTAATTTTGATGCAAGACGTTCTGAAACCAATCGGCAAATTACTCAAAATGCTTAACTCGCCGAGAAAATCACTTTTGTTCAACAATGAATGCCTGGCACAAAATAGTTAATTTCAATGAAAGCCGTTCTGAAAGCAATCGGCAAATTACTCAAAATGCTTAACTCGCCGAGAAAATCACTTTTGTTCTACAATGAATGCCTGGCAAAAAGTAGTTAATTGTGATGCAAGCCGTTCTGAAACCAATCGGCAAATTACTCAAAATGCTTAACTCGCCGAGAAAATCACTTTTGTCCCACAATGAATGTCTGGCAAAAAATGTAAATTTCAATGCAAGCCGTTCTGAAACCAATCGGCAAATTACTCAAAATGCTTAACTCTCCGAGAAAATCACTTTTGTTCCACAATGAATGTCTGGCAAAAAATAGTTAATTTCAATGCAAGCCGTTCTGAAACCAATAGGCAAATTACTCAAAATGCTTAACTCGCCGAGAAAATCACTTTTGTTCCACAATGAATGTCGGGCAAAAAATAGTAAATTTCAATGCAAGCCGTTCTGAAACCAATCGGCAAATTACTCAAAATGCTTAACTCGCCGAGAAAATCACTTTTGTTCCACAATGAATGCCTGGCAAAATAGAGTTAATTGTGATGCAAGCCGTTCTGAAACCAATCGGCAAATTACTCAAAATACTTAACTCGCCGAGAAAATCACTTTTTTCCCACAATGAATGCCTGGTTAAAATAGTACATTTCAATGCAAACCGTTCTGAAACCAATGGGCAAATTACTCAAAATGCTTAACTTAACCGAGAAAATCACTTTTTTCCCACAATGAATGTCTGGCAAAAAATGTATATTTCAATGCAAGCCGTTCTGAAACCAATCGGCAAATTACTCAAAATGCTTAACTCGCCGAGAAAATCACTTTTGTTCCACAATGATTGTCCGGCTAAAAATAGTTAATTTCAATGCAAGCCGTACTGAAACTTATCGGCAAATTACTCAAAATGCTTAACTCTACGAGAAAATCACTTTTGTCCCACAATGAATGTCTGGCAAAAAATGTAAATTTCAATGCAAGCCGTTCTGAAACCAATCGGCAAATTACTCAAAATGCTTCACTCTCCGAGAAAATCACTTTTGTTCCACAATGAATGTCTGGCAAAAAATAGTTAATTTCAATGCAAGCCGTTCTGAAACCAATAGGCAAATTACTCAAAATGCTTAACTCGCCGAGAAAATCACTTTTGTTCCACAATGAATGTCGGGCAAAAAATAGTAAATTTCAATGCAAGCCGTTCTGAAACCAATCGGCAAATTACTCAAATAACACGCCGAGAAAAGCACTTTTTCCCCACAATGAATGTCTGGCAAAAAATAGTTAATTTTGATGCAAGACGTTCTAAAACCAATCGGCAAATTACTCAATATGCTTAACTCGCCGAGAATATCACTTTTTTCCCACAATGAATGTCAGGCAAAAAATATAAATTTCAATGCAAGCCGTTCTGAAACCAATCGGCAAATTGCTCAAAATGCTTAACTTGCCGAGAAAATCACTTTTGTTCCACAATGAATGTCTGGCAAAAAATAGTAGATTTCAATGCTAGCCGTTCTGAAACCAATCGGCAAATTACTCAAAATGCTGAACGCGCCGAGAAAATCACTTTTTTCCCACAATGAATGTCTGGCATAAAATAGTTAACTTTGATGCAAGCCGTTCTGAAACCAATCGGCAAATTGCTCAAAATGCTTACATCGCCGAGAAAATCACTTTTGTTCAACAATGAATGCCTGGCAAAAAGTAGTTAATTTTGATGCAAGCCGTTCTGAAACCAATGGGCAAATTACTCAAAATGCTTAACTCTCCGAGAAAATCACTTTGTCCCACAATGAATGTCTCGCAAAAAATAGTTAATTTCAATGCAAGCCGTTCTGAAACCAATAGGCAAATTACTCAAAATGCTTAACTCGCCGAGAAAATCACTTTTGTTCCACAATGAATGTCGGGCAAAAAATCGTAAATTTCAATGCAAGCCGTTCTGAAACCAATCGGCAAATTACTCAAAATGCTTAACTCGCCGAGAAAATCACTTTTGTTCCACAATGAATGCCTGGCAAAATAGAGTTAATTGTGATGCAAGCCGTTCTGAAACCAATCGGCAAATTACTCAAAATATTTAACTCGCCGAGAAAATCACTTTTTTCCCACAATGAATGCCTGGTTAAAATAGTACATTTCAATGCAAACCGTTCTGAAACCAATGGGCAAATTACTCAAAATGCTTAACTTAACCGAGAAAATCACTTTTTTCCCACAATGAATGCCTGGCAAAAAATAGAAAATTGTGATGCAAGCCGTTCTGAAACCAATCGGCAAATTACTCAAAATGCTTAACGCGCCGAGAAAATCACTTATGTTCCACAATGAATGTCTGGCAAAAAATAGTTAATTTTGATGCAAGACGTTCTGAAACCAATCGGCAAATTACTCAAAATGATTAACTCGCTGAGAAAATCACTTT
Organism: Scyliorhinus torazame; assembly: GCF_047496885.1. Taxonomy (NCBI): domain Eukaryota; kingdom Metazoa; phylum Chordata; class Chondrichthyes; order Carcharhiniformes; family Scyliorhinidae; genus Scyliorhinus; species Scyliorhinus torazame. Next base: position 166,359,076 of record NC_092714.1, on the reverse strand, counting down.
TGTTCCACAATGAATGCCTGGCAAAAAATAGTTAATTTTGATGCAAGACGTTCTGAAACCAATCGGCAAATTACTCAAAATGCTTAACTCGCCGAGAAAATCACTTTTGTTCAACAATGAATGCCTGGCACAAAATAGTTAATTTCAATGAAAGCCGTTCTGAAAGCAATCGGCAAATTACTCAAAATGCTTAACTCGCCGAGAAAATCACTTTTGTTCTACAATGAATGCCTGGCAAAAAGTAGTTAATTGTGATGCAAGCCGTTCTGAAACCAATCGGCAAATTACTCAAAATGCTTAACTCGCCGAGAAAATCACTTTTGTCCCACAATGAATGTCTGGCAAAAAATGTAAATTTCAATGCAAGCCGTTCTGAAACCAATCGGCAAATTACTCAAAATGCTTAACTCTCCGAGAAAATCACTTTTGTTCCACAATGAATGTCTGGCAAAAAATAGTTAATTTCAATGCAAGCCGTTCTGAAACCAATAGGCAAATTACTCAAAATGCTTAACTCGCCGAGAAAATCACTTTTGTTCCACAATGAATGTCGGGCAAAAAATAGTAAATTTCAATGCAAGCCGTTCTGAAACCAATCGGCAAATTACTCAAAATGCTTAACTCGCCGAGAAAATCACTTTTGTTCCACAATGAATGCCTGGCAAATAGAGTTAATTGTGATGCAAGCCGTTCTGAAACCAATCGGCAAATTACTCAAAATACTTAACTCGCCGTGAAAATCACTTTTTTCCCACAATGAATGCCTGGTTAAAATAGTACATTTCAATGCAAACCGTTCTGAAACCAATGGGCAAATTACTCAAAATGCTTAACTTAACCGAGAAAATCACTTTTTTCCCACAATGAATGTCTGGCAAAAAATAGTTAATTTCAATGCAAGCCGTACTGAAATTTATCGGCAAATTACTCAAAATGCTTAACGCGCCGAGAAAATCACTGTTTTCCCACAATGAATGCCTGGCATAAAATAGTTAACTTTGATGCATGCCGTTCTGAAACCAATCGGCAAATTGCTCAAAATGCTTAACTCGCCGAGAAAATCACTTTTGTTCCACAATGAATGTCTGGCAAAAAATAGTAAATTTCAATGCAAGCCGTTCTGAAACCAATCGGCAAATTACTCAAAATGCTTAACGCGCCGATAAAATCCCTTTTTTCCCACAATGAATGCCTGGCAAAAAGTAGTTAATTGTGATGCAAGCCGTTCTGAAACCAATGGGCAAATTACTCAAAATGCTTAACTCTACGAGAAAATCACTTTTGTCCCACAATGAATGTCTGGCAAAAAATGTAAATTTCAATGCAAGCCGTTCTGAAACCAATCGGCAAATTACTCAAAATGCTTCACTCTCCGAGAAAATCACTTTTGTTCCACAATGAATGTCTGGCAAAAAATAGTTAATTTCAATGCAAGCCGTTCTGAAACCAATCGGCAAATTACTCAAAATGCTTAACTCGCCGAGAAAATCACTTTTGTTCCACAATGATTGTCTGGCTAAAAATAGTTAATTTCAATGCAAGCCGTACTGAAACTTATCGGCAAATTACTCAAAATGCTTAACGCGCCGAGAAAATCACTGTTTTCCCACAATGAATGCCTGGCATAAAATAGTTAACTTTGATGCAAGCCGTTCTGAAACCAATCGGCAAATTGCTCAAAATGCTTAACTCGCCGAGAAAATCACTTTTGTTCCACAATGAATGTCTGGCAAAAAATAGTAAATTTCAATGCAAGCCGTTCTGAAACCAATCGGCAAATTACTCAAAATGCTTAACGCGCCGATAAAATCCCTTTTTTCCCACAATGAATGTCTGGCAAAAATTGTTAATTGTGATGCAAGCCGTTCTGAAACCAATGGGCAAATTACTCAAAATGCTTAACTCTACGAGAAAATCACTTTTGTCCCACAATGAATGTCTGGCAAAAAATGTAAATTTCAATGCAAGCCGTTCTGAAACCAATCGGCAAATTACTCAAAATGCTTCACTCTCCGAGAAAATCACTTTTGTTCCACAATGAATGTCTGGCAAAAAATAGTTAATTTCAATGCAAGCCGTTCTGAAACCAATAGGCAAATTACTCAAAATGCTTAACTCGCCGAGAAAATCACTTTTGTTCCACAATGAATGTCGGGCAAAAAATAGTAAATTTCAATGCAAGCCGTTCTGAAACCAATCGGCAAATTACTCAAATAACACGCCGAGAAAAGCACTTTTTCCCCACAATGAATGTCTGGCAAAAAATAGTTAATTTTGATGCAAGACGTTCTAAAACCAATCGGCAAATTACTCAATATGCTTAACTCGCCGAGAATATCACTTTTTTACCACAATGAATGTCAGGCAAAAAATATAAATTTCAATGCAAGCCGTTCTGAAACCAATCGGCAAATTGCTCAAAATGCTTAACTTGCCGAGAAAATCACTTTTGTTCCACAATGAATGTCTGGCAAAAAATAGTAGATTTCAATGCTAGCCGTTCTGAAACCAATCGGCAAATTACTCAAAATGCTGAACGCGCCGAGAAAATCACTTTTTTCCCACAATGAATGTCTGGCATAAAATAGTTAACTTTGATGCAAGCCGTTCTGAAACCAATCGGCAAATTGCTCAAAATGCTTACATCGCCGAGAAAATCACTTTTGTTCAACAATGAATGCCTGGCAAAAAGTAGTTAATTTTGATGCAAGCCGTTCTGAAACCAATGGGCAAATTACTCAAAATGCTTAACTCTACGAGAAAATCACTTTGTCCCACAATGAATGTCTCGCAAAAAATGTAAATTTCAATGCAAGCCGTTCTGAAACCAATCGGCAAATTACTCAAAATGCTTAACTCTCCGAGAAAATCACTTTTGTTCCACAATGAATGCCTGCCAAAAAATAGTTAATTTCAATGCAAGCCGTTCTGAAACCAATAGGCAAATTACTCAAAATGCTTAACTCGCCGAGAAAATCACTTTTGTTCCACAATGAATGTCGGGCAAAAAATCGTAAATTTCAATGCAAGCCGTTCTGAAACCAATCGGCAAATTACTCAAAATGCTTAACTCGCCGAGAAAATCACTTTTGTTCCACAATGAATGCCTGGCAAAATAGAGTTAATTGTGATGCAAGCCGTTCTGAAACCAATCGGCAAATTACTCAAAATATTTAACTCGCCGAGAAAATCACATTTTTCCCACAATGAATGCCTGGTTAAAATAGTACATTTCAATGCAAACCGTTCTGAAACCAATGGGCAAATTACTCAAAATGCTTAACTTAACCGAGAAAATCACTTTTTTCCCACAATGAATGCCTGGCAAAAAATAGAAAATTGTGATGCAAGCCGTTCTGAAACCAATCGGCAAATTACTCAAAATGCTTAACGCGCCGAGAAAATCACTTATGTTCCACAATGAATGTCTGGCAAAAAATAGTTAATTTTGATGCAAGACGTTCTGAAACCAATCGGCAAATTACTCAAAATGATTAACTCGCTGAGAAAATCACTTTTGTTCCACAATGAATGCCTGGCAAAAAATAGTTAATTTTGATGCAAGACGTTCTGAAACCAATCGGCAAATTACTCAAAATGCTTAACTCGCCGAGAAAATCACTTTTGTTCAACAATGAATGCCTGGCACAAAATAGTTAATTTCAATGAAAGCCGTTCTGAAAGCAATCGGCAAATTACTCAAAATGCTTAACTCGCCGAGAAAATCACTTTTGTTCTACAACGAATGCCTGGCAAAAAGTAGTTAATTGTGATGCAAGCCGTTCTGAAACCAATCGGCAAATTACTCAAAATGCTTAACTCGCCGAGAAAATCACTTTTGTCCCACAATGAATGTCTGGCAAAAAATGTAAATTTCAATGCAAGCCGTTCTGAAACCAATCGGCAAATTACTCAAAATGCTTAACTCTCCGAGAAAATCACTTTTGTTCCACAATGAATGTCTGGCAAAAAATAGTTAATTTCAATGCAAGCCGTTCTGAAACCAATAGGCAAATTACTCAAAATGCTTAACTCGCCGAGAAAATCACTTTTGTTCCACAATGAATGTCGGGCAAAAAATAGTAAATTTCAATGCAAGCCGTTCTGAAACCAATCGGCAAATTACTCAAAATGCTTAACTCGCCGAGAAAATCACTTTTGTTCCACAATGAATGCCTGGCAAATAGAGTTAATTGTGATGCAAGCCGTTCTGAAACCAATCGGCAAATTACTCAAAATACTTAACTCGCCGTGAAAATCACTTTTTTCCCACAATGAATGCCTGGTTAAAATAGTACATTTCAATGCAAACCGTTCTGAAACCAATGGGCAAATTACTCAAAATGCTTAACTTAACCGAGAAAATCACTTTTTTCCCACAATGAATGTCTGGCAAAAAATAGTTAATTTCAATGCAAGCCGTACTGAAATTTATCGGCAAATTACTCAAAATGCTTAACGCGCCGAGAAAATCACTGTTTTCCCACAATGAATGCCTGGCATAAAATAGTTAACTTTGATGCAAGCCGTTCTGAAACCAATCGGCAAATTGCTCAAAATGCTTAACTCGCCGAGAAAATCACTTTTGTTCCACAATGAATGTCTGGCAAAAAATAGTAAATTTCAATGCAAGCCGTTCTGAAACCAATCGGCAAATTACTCAAAATGCTTAACGCGCCGATAAAATCCCTTTTTTCCCACAATGAATGCCTGGCAAAAAGTAGTTAATTGTGATGCAAGCCGTTCTGAAACCAATGGGCAAATTACTCAAAATGCTTAACTCTACGAGAAAATCACTTTTGTCCCACAATGAATGTCTGGCAAAAAATGTAAATTTCAATGCAAGCCGTTCTGAAACCAATCGGCAAATTGCTCAAAATGCTTCACTCTCCGAGAAAATCACTTTTGTTCCACAATGAATGTCTGGCAAAAAATAGTTAATTTCAATGCAAGCCGTTCTGAAACCAATAGGCAAATTACTCAAAATGCTTAACTCGCCGAGAAAATCACTTTTGTTCCACAATGAATGCCTGGCAAATAGAGTTAATTGTGATGCAAGCCGTTCTGAAACCAATCGGCAAATTACTCAAAATACTTAACTCGCCGTGAAAATCACTTTTTTCCCACAATGAATGCCTGGTTAAAATAGTACATTTCAATGCAAACCGTTCTGAAACCAATGGGCAAATTACTCAAAATGCTTAACTTAACCGAGAAAATCACTTTTTTCCCACAATGAATGTCTGGCAAAAAATAGTTAATTTCAATGCAAGCCGTACTGAAATTTATCGGCAAATTACTCAAAATGCTTAACGCGCCGAGAAAATCACTGTTTTCCCACAATGAATGCCTGGCATAAAATAGTTAACTTTGATGCATGCCGTTCTGAAACCAATCGGCAAATTGCTCAAAATGCTTAACTCGCCGAGAAAATCACTTTTGTTCCACAATGAATGTCTGGCAAAAAATAGTAAATTTCAATGCAAGCCGTTCTGAAACCAATCGGCAAATTACTCAAAATGCTTAACGCGCCGATAAAATCCCTTTTTTCCCACAATGAATGCCTGGCAAAAAGTAGTTAATTGTGATGCAAGCCGTTCTGAAACCAATGGGCAAATTACTCAAAATGCTTAACTCTACGAGAAAATCACTTTTGTCCCACAATGAATGTCTGGCAAAAAATGTAAATTTCAATGCAAGCCGTTCTGAAACCAATCGGCAAATTACTCAAAATGCTTCACTCTCCGAGAAAATCACTTTTGTTCCACAATGAATGTCTGGCAAAAAATAGTTAATTTCAATGCAAGCCGTTCTGAAACCAATCGGCAAATTACTCAAAATGCTTAACTCGCCGAGAAAATCACTTTTGTTCCACAATGATTGTCTGGCTAAAAATAGTTAATTTCAATGCAAGCCGTACTGAAACTTATCGGCAAATTACTCAAAATGCTTAACGCGCCGAGAAAATCACTGTTTTCCCACAATGAATGCCTGGCATAAAATAGTTAACTTTGATGCAAGCCGTTCTGAAACCAATCGGCAAATTGCTCAAAATGCTTAACTCGCCGAGAAAATCACTTTTGTTCCACAATGAATGTCTGGCAAAAAATAGTAAATTTCAATGCAAGCCGTTCTGAAACCAATCGGCAAATTACTCAAAATGCTTAACGCGCCGATAAAATCCCTTTTTTCCCACAATGAATGTCTGGCAAAAATTGTTAATTGTGATGCAAGCCGTTCTGAAACCAATGGGCAAATTACTCAAAATGCTTAACTCTACGAGAAAATCACTTTTGTCCCACAATGAATGTCTGGCAAAAAATGTAAATTTCAATGCAAGCCGTTCTGAAACCAATCGGCAAATTACTCAAAATGCTTCACTCTCCGAGAAAATCACTTTTGTTCCACAATGAATGTCTGGCAAAAAATAGTTAATTTCAATGCAAGCCGTTCTGAAACCAATAGGCAAATTACTCAAAATGCTTAACTCGCCGAGAAAATCACTTTTGTTCCACAATGAATGTCGGGCAAAAAATAGTAAATTTCAATGCAAGCCGTTCTGAAACCAATCGGCAAATTACTCAAATAACACGCCGAGAAAAGCACTTTTTCCCCACAATGAATGTCTGGCAAAAAATAGTTAATTTTGATGCAAGACGTTCTAAAACCAATCGGCAAATTACTCAATATGCTTAACTCGCCGAGAATATCACTTTTTTACCACAATGAATGTCAGGCAAAAAATATAAATTTCAATGCAAGCCGTTCTGAAACCAATCGGCAAATTGCTCAAAATGCTTAACTTGCCGAGAAAATCACTTTTGTTCCACAATGAATGTCTGGCAAAAAATAGTAGATTTCAATGCTAGCCGTTCTGAAACCAATCGGCAAATTACTCAAAATGCTGAACGCGCCGAGAAAATCACTTTTTTCCCACAATGAATGTCTGGCATAAAATAGTTAACTTTGATGCAAGCCGTTCTGAAACCAATCGGCAAATTGCTCAAAATGCTTACATCGCCGAGAAAATCACTTTTGTTCAACAATGAATGCCTGGCAAAAAGTAGTTAATTTTGATGCAAGCCGTTCTGAAACCAATGGGCAAATTACTCAAAATGCTTAACTCTACGAGAAAATCACTTTGTCCCACAATGAATGTCTCGCAAAAAATGTAAATTTCAATGCAAGCCGTTCTGAAACCAATCGGCAAATTACTCAAAATGCTTAACTCTCCGAGAAAATCACTTTTGTTCCACAATGAATGCCTGCCAAAAAATAGTTAATTTCAATGCAAGCCGTTCTGAAACCAATAGGCAAATTACTCAAAATGCTTAACTCGCCGAGAAAATCACTTTTGTTCCACAATGAATGTCGGGCAAAAAATCGTAAATTTCAATGCAAGCCGTTCTGAAACCAATCGGCAAATTACTCAAAATGCTTAACTCGCCGAGAAAATCACTTTTGTTCCACAATGAATGCCTGGCAAAATAGAGTTAATTGTGATGCAAGCCGTTCTGAAACCAATCGGCAAATTACTCAAAATATTTAACTCGCCGAGAAAATCACATTTTTCCCACAATGAATGCCTGGTTAAAATAGTACATTTCAATGCAAACCGTTCTGAAACCAATGGGCAAATTACTCAAAATGCTTAACTTAACCGAGAAAATCACTTTTTTCCCACAATGAATGCCTGGCAAAAAATAGAAAATTGTGATGCAAGCCGTTCTGAAACCAATCGGCAAATTACTCAAAATGCTTAACGCGCCGAGAAAATCACTTATGTTCCACAATGAATGTCTGGCAAAAAATAGTTAATTTTGATGCAAGACGTTCTGAAACCAATCGGCAAATTACTCAAAATGATTAACTCGCTGAGAAAATCACTTTTGTTCCACAATGAATGCCTGGCAAAAAATAGTTAATTTTGATGCAAGACGTTCTGAAACCAATCGGCAAATTACTCAAAATGCTTAACTCGCCGAGAAAATCACTTTTGTTCAACAATGAATGCCTGGCACAAAATAGTTAATTTCAATGAAAGCCGTTCTGAAAGCAATCGGCAAATTACTCAAAATGCTTAACTCGCCGAGAAAATCACTTTTGTTCTACAACGAATGCCTGGCAAAAAGTAGTTAATTGTGATGCAAGCCGTTCTGAAACCAATCGGCAAATTACTCAAAATGCTTAACTCGCCGAGAAAATCACTTTTGTCCCACAATGAATGTCTGGCAAAAAATGTAAATTTCAATGCAAGCCGTTCTGAAACCAATCGGCAAATTACTCAAAATGCTTAACTCTCCGAGAAAATCACTTTTGTTCCACAATGAATGTCTGGCAAAAAATAGTTAATTTCAATGCAAGCCGTTCTGAAACCAATAGGCAAATTACTCAAAATGCTTAACTCGCCGAGAAAATCACTTTTGTTCCACAATGAATGTCGGGCAAAAAATAGTAAATTTCAATGCAAGCCGTTCTGAAACCAATCGGCAAATTACTCAAAATGCTTAACTCGCCGAGAAAATCACTTTTGTTCCACAATGAATGCCTGGCAAATAGAGTTAATTGTGATGCAAGCCGTTCTGAAACCAATCGGCAAATTACTCAAAATACTTAACTCGCCGTGAAAATCACTTTTTTCCCACAATGAATGCCTGGTTAAAATAGTACATTTCAATGCAAACCGTTCTGAAACCAATGGGCAAATTACTCAAAATGCTTAACTTAACCGAGAAAATCACTTTTTTCCCACAATGAATGTCTGGCAAAAAATAGTTAATTTCAATGCAAGCCGTACTGAAATTTATCGGCAAATTACTCAAAATGCTTAACGCGCCGAGAAAATCACTGTTTTCCCACAATGAATGCCTGGCATAAAATAGTTAACTTTGATGCAAGCCGTTCTGAAACCAATCGGCAAATTGCTCAAAATGCTTAACTCGCCGAGAAAATCACTTTTGTTCCACAATGAATGTCTGGCAAAAAATAGTAAATTTCAATGCAAGCCGTTCTGAAACCAATCGGCAAATTACTCAAAATGCTTAACGCGCCGATAAAATCCCTTTTTTCCCACAATGAATGCCTGGCAAAAAGTAGTTAATTGTGATGCAAGCCGTTCTGAAACCAATGGGCAAATTACTCAAAATGCTTAACTCTACGAGAAAATCACTTTTGTCCCACAATGAATGTCTGGCAAAAAATGTAAATTTCAATGCAAGCCGTTCTGAAACCAATCGGCAAATTGCTCAAAATGCTTCACTCTCCGAGAAAATCACTTTTGTTCCACAATGAATGTCTGGCAAAAAATAGTTAATTTCAATGCAAGCCGTTCTGAAACCAATAGGCAAATTACTCAAAATGCTTAACTCGCCGAGAAAATCACTTTTGTTCCACAATGAATGTCGGGCAAAAAATAGTAAATTTCAATGCAAGCCGTTCTGAAACCAATCGGCAAATTACTCAAAATGCTTAACACGCCGAGAAAAGCACTTTTTCCCCACAATGAATGTCTGGCAAAAAATAGTTAATTTTGATGCAAGACGTTCTAAAACCAATCGGCAAATTACTCAATATGCTTAACTCGCCGAGAATATCACTTTTTTCCCACAATGAATGTCAGGCAAAAAATATAAATTTCAATGCAAGCCGTTCTGAAACCAATCGGCAAATTGCTCAAAATGCTTAACTTGCCGAGAAAATCACTTTTGTTCCACAATGAATGTCTGGCAAAAAATAGTAGATTTCAATGCTAGCCGTTCTGAAACCAATCGGCAAATTACTCAAAATGCTGAACGCGCCGAGAAAATCACTTTTTTCCCACAATGAATGTCTGGCATAAAATAGTTAACTTTGATGCAAGCCGTTCTGAAACCAATCGGCAAATTGCTCAAAATGCTTACATCGCCGAGAAAATCACTTTTGTTCAACAATGAATGCCTGGCAAAAAGTAGTTAATTTTGATGCAAGCCGTTCTGAAACCAATGGGCAAATTACTCAAAATGCTTAACTCTACGAGAAAATCACTTATGTCCCACAATGAATGTCTGGCAAAAAATGTAAATTTCAATGCAAGCCGTTCTGAAACCAATCGGCAAATTACTCAAAATGCTTAACTCTCCGAGAAAATCACTTTTGTTCCACAATGAATGTCTGGCAAAAAATAGTTAATTTCAATGCAAGCCGTTCTGAAACCAATAGGCAAATTACTCAAAATGCTTAACTCGCCGAGAAAATCACTTTTGTTCCACAATGAATGTCGGGCAAAAAATAGTAAATTTCAATGCAAGCCGTTCTGAAACCAATCGGCAAATTACTCAAAATGCTTAACTCGCCGAGAAAATCACTTTTGTTCCACAATGAATGCCTGGCAAAATAGAGTTAATTGTGATGCAAGCCGTTCTGAAACCAATCGGCAAATTACTCAAAATACTTAACTCGCCGAGAAAATCACTTTTTTCCCACAATGAATGCCTGGTTAAAATAGTACATTTCAATGCAAACCGTTCTGAAACCAATGGGCAAATTACTCAAAATGCTTAACTTAACCGAGAAAATCACATTTTTCCCACAATGAATGTCTGGCAAAAAATGTATATTTCAATGCAAGCCGTTCTGAAACCAATCGGCAAATTACTCAAAATGCTTAACTCGCCGAGAAAATCACTTTTGTTCCACAATGATTGTCTGGCTAAAAATAGTTAATTTCAATGCAAGCCGCACTGAAACTTATCGGCAAATTACTCAAAATGCTTAACGCGCCGAGAAAATCACTGTTTTCCCACAATGAATGCCTGGCATAAAATAGTTAACTTTGATGCAAGCCGTTCTGAAACCAATCGGCAAATTGCTCAAAATGCTTAACTCGCCGAGAAAATCACTTTTGTTCCACAATGAATGTCTGGCAAAAAATAGTAAATTTCAATGCAAGCCGTTCTGAAACCAATCGGCAAATTACTCAAAATGCTTAACGCGCCGATAAAATCACTTTTTTCCCACAATGAATGTCTGGCAAAAAGTAGTTAATTGCGATGCAAGCCGTTCTGAAACCAATGGGCAAATTACTCAAAATGCTTAACTCTACGAGAAAATCACTTTTGTCCCACAATGAATGTCTGGCAAAAAATGTAAATTTCAATGCAAGCCGTTCTGAAACCAATCGGCAAATTACTCAAAATGCTTAACTCTCCGAGAAAATCACTTTTGTTCCACAATGAATGTCTGGCAAAAAATAGTTAATTTCAATGCAAGCCGTTCTGAAACCAATAGGCAAATTACTCAAAATGCTTAACTCGCCGAGAAAATCACTTTTGTTCCACAATGAATGTCGGGCAAAAAATAGTAAATTTCAATGCAAGCCGTTCTGAAATCAATCGGCAAATTACTCAAAATGCTTAACACGCCGAGAAAAGCACTTTTTCCCCACAATGAATGTCTGGCAAAAAATAGTTAATTGTGATGCAAGACGTTCTGAAACCAATCGGCAAATTACTCAAAATGCTTAACTCGCCGAGAATATCACTTTTTTCCCACAATGAATGTCAGGCAAAAAATATAAATTTCAATGCAAGCCGTTCTGAAACCAATCGGCAAATTGCTCAAAATGCTTAACTTGCCGAGAAAATCACTTTTGTTCCACAATGAATGTCTGGCAAAAAATAGTAGATTTCAATGCTAGCCGTTCTGAAACCAATCGGCAAATTACTCAAAATGCTGAACGCGCCGAGAAAATCACTTTTTTCCCACAATGAATGTCTGGCATAAAATAGTTAACTTTGATGCAAGCCGTTCTGAAACCAATCGGCAAATTGCTCAAAATGCTTACATCGCCGAGAAAATCACTTTTGTTCAACAATGAATGCCTGGCAAAAAGTAGTTAATTTTGATGCAAGCCGTTCTGAAACCAATGGGCAAATTACTCAAAATGCTTAACTCTACGAGAAAATCACTTTGTCCCACAATGAATGTCTCGCAAAAAATGTAAATTTCAATGCAAGCCGTTCTGAAACCAATCGGCAAATTACTCAAAATGCTTAACTCTCCGAGAAAATCACTTTTGTTCCACAATGAATGCCTGCCAAAAAATAGTTAATTTCAATGCAAGCCGTTCTGAAACCAATAGGCAAATTACTCAAAATGCTTAACTCATCGAGAAAATCACTTTTGTTCCACAATGAATGTCGGGCAAAAAATCGTAAATTTCAATGCAAGCCGTTCTGAAACCAATCGGCAAATTACTCAAAATGCTTAACTCGCCGAGAAAATCACTTTTGTTCCACAATGAATGCCTGGCAAAATAGAGTTAATTGTGATGCAAGCCGTTCTGAAACCAATCGGCAAATTACTCAAAATATTTAACTCGCCGAGAAAATCACTTTTTTCCCACAATGAATGCCTGGTTAAAATAGTACATTTCAATGCAAACCGTTCTGAAACCAATGGGCAAATTACTCAAAATGCTTAACTTAACCGAGAAAATCACTTTTTTCCCACAATGAATGCCTGGCAAAAAATAGAAAATTGTGATGCAAGCCGTTCTGAAACCAATCGGCAAATTACTCAAAATGCTTAACGCGCCGAGAAAATCACTTATGTTCCACAATGAATGTCTGGCAAAAAATAGTTAATTTTGATGCAAGACGTTCTGAAACCAATCGGCAAATTACTCAAAATGATTAACTCGCTGAGAAAATCACTTTTGTTCCACAATGAATGCCTGGCAAAAAATAGTTAATTTTGATGCAAGACGTTCTGAAACCAATCGGCAAATTACTCAAAATGCTTAACTCGCCGAGAAAATCACTTTTGTTCAACAATGAATGCCTGGCACAAAATAGTTAATTTCAATGAAAGCCGTTCTGAAAGCAATCGGCAAATTACTCAAAATGCTTAACTCGCCGAGAAAATCACTTTTGTTCTACAACGAATGCCTGGCAAAAAGTAGTTAATTGTGATGCAAGCCGTTCTGAAACCAATCGGCAAATTGCTCAAAATGCTTAACTCGCCGAGAAAATCACTTTTGTCCCACAATGAATGTCTGGCAAAAAATGTAAATTTCAATGCAAGCCGTTCTGAAACCAATCGGCAAATTACTCAAAATGCTTAACTCTCCGAGAAAATCACTTTTGTTCCACAATGAATGTCTGGCAAAAAATAGTTAATTTCAATGCAAGCCGTTCTGAAACCAATAGGCAAATTACTCAAAATGCTTAACTCGCCGAGAAAATCACTTTTGTTCCACAATGAATGTCGGGCAAAAAATAGTAAATTTCAATGCAAGCCGTTCTGAAACCAATCGGCAAATTACTCAAAATGCTTAACTCGCCGAGAAAATCACTTTTGTTCCACAATGAATGCCTGGCAAATAGAGTTAATTGTGATGCAAGCCGTTCTGAAACCAATCGGCAAATTACTCAAAATACTTAACTCGCCGTGAAAATCACTTTTTTCCCACAATGAATGCCTGGTTAAAATAGTACATTTCAATGCAAACCGTTCTGAAACCAATGGGCAAATTACTCAAAATGCTTAACTTAACCGAGAAAATCACTTTTTTCCCACAATGAATGTCTGGCAAAAAATAGTTAATTTCAATGCAAGCCGTACTGAAATTTATCGGCAAATTACTCAAAATGCTTAACGCGCCGAGAAAATCACTGTTTTCCCACAATGAATGCCTGGCATAAAATAGTTAACTTTGATGCAAGCCGTTCTGAAACCAATCGGCAAATTGCTCAAAATGCTTAACTCGCCGAGAAAATCACTTTTGTTCCACAATGAATGTCTGGCAAAAAATAGTAAATTTCAATGCAAGCCGTTCTGAAACCAATCGGCAAATTACTCAAAATGCTTAACGCGCCGATAAAATCCCTTTTTTCCCACAATGAATGCCTGGCAAAAAGTAGTTAATTGTGATGCAAGCCGTTCTGAAACCAATGGGCAAATTACTCAAAATGCTTAACTCTACGAGAAAATCACTTTTGTCCCACAATGAATGTCTGGCAAAAAATGTAAATTTCAATGCAAGCCGTTCTGAAACCAATCGGCAAATTGCTCAAAATGCTTCACTCTCCGAGAAAATCACTTTTGTTCCACAATGAATGTCTGGCAAAAAATAGTTAATTTCAATGCAAGCCGTTCTGAAACCAATAGTCAAATTACTCAAAATGCTTAACTCGCCGAGAAAATCACTTTTGTTCCACAATGAATGTCGGGCAAAAAATAGTAAATTTCAATGCAAGCCGTTCTGAAACCAATCGGCAAATTACTCAAAATGCTTAACACGCCGAGAAAAGCACTTTTTCCCCACAATGAATGTCTGGCAAAAAATAGTTAATTTTGATGCAAGACGTTCTAAAACCAATCGGCAAATTACTCAATATGCTTAACTCGCCGAGAAAATCACTTTTGTTCCACAATGAATGCCTGGCAAAATAGAGATAATTGTGATGCAAGCCGTTCTGAAACCAATCGGCAAATTACTCAAAATGCTTAACTCGCCGTGAAAATCACTTTTGTTCCACAATGAATGTCTGGCAAAATAGAGTTAATTGTGATGTAAGCCGTTCTGAAACCAATCGGCAAATTACTCAAAATGCTTAACTCGCCGAGAAAATCACTTTTGTTCCACAATGAATGCCTGGCAAAATAGAGTTAATTGTGATGTAAGCCGTTCTGAAACCAATCGGCAAATTACTCAAAATGCTTAACGCGCCGATAAAATCACTGTTTCCCACAATGAATGCCTGGCATAAAATAGTTAACTTTGATGCAAGCCGTTCTGAAACCAATCGGCAAATTGCTCAAAATGCTTAACTCGCCGAGAAAATCACTTTTGTTCCACAATGAATGTCTGGCAAAAAATAGTAAATTTCAATGCAAGCCGTTCTGAAACCAATCGGCAAATTACTCAAAATGCTTAACGCGCCGATAAAATCCCTTTTTTCCCACAATGAATGTCTGGCAAAAAATAGGTAATTTTGATGCAAGACGTTCTGAAACCAATCGGCAAATTACTCAAAATGCTTAACTCGCCGAGAATATCACTTTTTTCCCACAATGAATGTCTGGCAAAAAATAGTAAATTTCAATGCAGGCCGTTCTGAAACCAATCGGCAAATTACCCAAAATGCTTAACTCGCCGAGAAAATCACTTTTGTTCCACAATGAATGTCTGGCAAAAAATAGTTAATTTCAATGCAAGCCGTTCTGAAATTTATCGGCAAATTACTCAAAATGCTTAACGCGCCGAGAAAATCACTGTTTTCCCACAATGAATGCCTGGCAAAAAATAGAAAATTGTGATGCAAGCCGTTCTGAAACCAATCGGCAAATTACTCAAAATGCTTAACGCGCCGAGAAAATCACTTTTGTTCCACAATGAATGTCTGGCAAAAAATAGTTAATTTTGATGCAAGACGTTCTGAAACCAATCGGCAAATTACTCAAAATGCTTAACTCGCTGAGAAAATCACTTTTGTTCCACAATGAATGCCTGGCAAAAAATAGTTAATTTTGATGCAAGACGTTCTGAAACCAATCGGCAAATTACTCAAAATGCTTAACTCGCCGAGAAAATCACTTTTGTTCAACAATGAATGCCTGGCAAAATAGAGTTAATTGTGATGCAAGCCGTTCTGAAACCAATCGGCAAATTACTCAAAATGCTTAACTCGCCGAGAAAATCACTTTTGTCCCACAATGAATGTCTGGCAAAAAATGTAAATTTCAGTGCAAGCCGTTCTGAAACCAATCGGCAAATTACTCAAAATGCTGAACTCTCAGAGAAAATCACTTTTGTTCCACAATGAATGTCTGGCAAAAAATAGTTAATTTCAATGCAAGCCGTTCTGAAACCAATAGGCAAATTACTCAAAATGCTTAACTCGCCGAGAAAATCACTTTTGTTCCACAATGAATGTCGGGCAAAAAATAGTAAATTTCAATGCAAGCCGTTCTGAAACCAATCGGCAAATTACTCAAAATGCTTAACTCGCCGAGAAAATCACTTTTGTTCCACAATGAATGCCTGGCAAAATAGAGTTAATTGTGATGCAAGCCGTTCTGAAACCAATCGGCAAATTACTCAAAATGCTTAACTCGCCGAGAAAATCACTTTTGTTCCACAATGAATGTCTGGCAAAAAATAGTTAATTGTGATGTAAGCCGTTCTGAAACCAATCAGCAAATTACTCAAAATGCTTAACTCGCCGAGAAAATCACTTTTGTTCCACAATGAATGCCTGGCAAAATAGAGTTAATTGTGATGCAAGCCGTTCTGAAACCAATCGGCAAATTACTCAAAATGCTGAACGCGCCGATAAAATCACTTTTTTCCCACAATGAATGGCTGGCAAAAAATAGTTAACTTTGATGCAAGGCGTTCTGAAACCAATCGGCAAATTACTCAAAATGCTTAACTCGCCGAGAAAATCACTTTAGTTCCACAACGAATGACTGGCAAAAAATAGTAAATTTCAATGCATGCCGTTCTGAAACTAATGGGCATATTACTCAAAATGCTTAACTCGCCGAGAAAATCACTTTTGTTCCACAATGAATGTCTGGCAAAAAATAGTTAATTGTGATGTAAGCCGTTCTGAAACCAATCGGCAAATTACTCAAAATGCTTAACTCGCCGAGAAAATCACTTTTGTTCCACAATGAATGCCTGGCAAAATAGAGTTAATTGTGATGCAAGCCGTTCTGAAACCAATCGGCAAATTACTCAAAATGCTGAACGCGCCGATAAAATCACTTTTTTCCCACAATGAATGGCTGGCAAAAAATAGTTAACTTTGATGCAAGGCGTTCTGAAACCAATCGGCAAATTACTCAAAATGCTTAACTCGCCGAGAAAATCACTTTAGTTCCACAACGAATGACTGGCAAAAAATAGTAAATTTCAATGCATGCCGTTCTGAAACTAATGGGCATATTACTCAAAATGCTTAACTCGCCGAGAAAATCACTTTTGTTCCACAATGAATGTCTGGCAAAAAATAGTTAATTGTGATGTAAGCCGTTCTGAAACCAATCGGCAAATTACTCAAAATGCTTAACTCGCCGAGAAAATCACTTTTGTTCCACAATGAATGCCTGGCAAAATAGAGTTAATTGTGATGCAAGCCGTTCTGAAACCAATCGGCAAATTACTCAAAATGCTTAACGCGCCGATAAAATCACTTTTTTCCCACAATGAATGGCTGGCAAAAAATAGTTAACTTTGATGCAAGGCGTTCTGAAACCAATCGGCAAATTACTCAAAATGCTTAACTCGCCGAGAAAATCACTTTAGTTCCACAACGAATGACTGGCAAAAAATAGTAAATTTCAATGCATGCCGTTCTGAAACTAATGGGCATATTACTCAAAATGCTTAACTCGCCGAGAATATCACTTTTTTCCCACAATGAATGTCTGGCAAAAAATAGTTAACTTTGATGCAAGGCGTTCTGAAACCAATCGGCAAATTACTCAAAATGCTTAACTCGCCGAGAAAATCACTTTTGTTCCACAATGATTGTCTGGCTAAAAATAGTTAATTTCAATGCAAGCCGCACTGAAACTTATCGGCAAATTACTCAAAATGCTTAACGCGCCGAGAAAATCACTGTTTTCCCACAATGAATGCCTGGCATAAAATAGTTAACTTTGATGCAAGCCGTTCTGAAACCAATCGGCAAATTGCTCAAAATGCTTAACTCGCCGAGAAAATCACTTTTGTTCCACAATGAATGTCTGGCAAAAAATAGTAAATTTCAATGCAAGCCGTTCTGAAACCAATCGGCAAATTACTCAAAATGCTTAACGCGCCGATAAAATCACTTTTTTCCCACAATGAATGTCTGGCAAAAAGTAGTTAATTGCGATGCAAGCCGTTCTGAAACCAATGGGCAAATTACTCAAAATGCTTAACTCTACGAGAAAATCACTTTTGTCCCACAATGAATGTCTGGCAAAAAATGTAAATTTCAATGCAAGCCGTTCTGAAACCAATCGGCAAATTACTCAAAATGCTTAACTCTCCGAGAAAATCACTTTTGTTCCACAATGAATGTCTGGCAAAAAATAGTTAATTTCAATGCAAGCCGTTCTGAAACCAATAGGCAAATTACTCAAAATGCTTAACTCGCCGAGAAAATCACTTTTGTTCCACAATGAATGTCGGGCAAAAAATAGTAAATTTCAATGCAAGCCGTTCTGAAATCAATCGGCAAATTACTCAAAATGCTTAACACGCCGAGAAAAGCACTTTTTCCCCACAATGAATGTCTGGCAAAAAATAGTTAATTGTGATGCAAGACGTTCTGAAACCAATCGGCAAATTACTCAAAATGCTTAACTCGCCGAGAATATCACTTTTTTCCCACAATGAATGTCAGGCAAAAAATATAAATTTCAATGCAAGCCGTTCTGAAACCAATCGGCAAATTGCTCAAAATGCTTAACTTGCCGAGAAAATCACTTTTGTTCCACAATGAATGTCTGGCAAAAAATAGTAGATTTCAATGCTAGCCGTTCTGAAACCAATCGGCAAATTACTCAAAATGCTGAACGCGCCGAGAAAATCACTTTTTTCCCACAATGAATGTCTGGCATAAAATAGTTAACTTTGATGCAAGCCGTTCTGAAACCAATCGGCAAATTGCTCAAAATGCTTACATCGCCGAGAAAATCACTTTTGTTCAACAATGAATGCCTGGCAAAAAGTAGTTAATTTTGATGCAAGCCGTTCTGAAACCAATGGGCAAATTACTCAAAATGCTTAACTCTACGAGAAAATCACTTTGTCCCACAATGAATGTCTCGCAAAAAATGTAAATTTCAATGCAAGCCGTTCTGAAACCAATCGGCAAATTACTCAAAATGCTTAACTCTCCGAGAAAATCACTTTTGTTCCACAATGAATGCCTGCCAAAAAATAGTTAATTTCAATGCAAGCCGTTCTGAAACCAATAGGCA
Source organism: Scyliorhinus torazame (assembly GCF_047496885.1). NCBI lineage: Eukaryota > Metazoa > Chordata > Chondrichthyes > Carcharhiniformes > Scyliorhinidae > Scyliorhinus > Scyliorhinus torazame. The sequence continues at coordinate 166,340,116 of NC_092714.1, read as the reverse complement.
AATTACTCAAAATGCTTAACTCGCCGAGAAAATCACTTTTGTTCCACAATGAATGTCGGGCAAAAAATCGTAAATTTCAATGCAAGCCGTTCTGAAACCAATCGGCAAATTACTCAAAATGCTTAACTCGCCGAGAAAATCACTTTTGTTCCACAATGAATGCCTGGCAAAATAGAGTTAATTGTGATGCAAGCCGTTCTGAAACCAATCGGCAAATTACTCAAAATATTTAACTCGCCGAGAAAATCACTTTTTTCCCACAATGAATGCCTGGTTAAAATAGTACATTTCAATGCAAACCGTTCTGAAACCAATGGGCAAATTACTCAAAATGCTTAACTTAACCGAGAAAATCACTTTTTTCCCACAATGAATGCCTGGCAAAAAAATAGAAAATTGTGATGCACGCCGTTCTGAAACCAATCGGCAAATTACTCAAAATGCTTAACGCGCCGAGAAAATCACTTATGTTCCACAATGAATGTCTGGCAAAAAATAGTTAATTTTGATGCAAGACGTTCTGAAACCAATCGGCAAATTACTCAAAATGATTAACTCGCTGAGAAAATAACTTTTGTTCCACAATGAATGCCTGGCAAAAAATAGTTAATTTTGATGCAAGACGTTCTGAAACCAATCGGCAAATTACTCAAAATGCTTAACTCGCCGAGAAAATCACTTTTGTTCCACAATGAATGTCGGGCAAAAAATAGTAAATTTCAATGCAAGCCGTTCTGAAATCAATCGGCAAATTACTCAAAATGCTTAACACGCCGAGAAAAGCACTTTTTCCCCACAATGAATGTCTGGCAAAAAATAGTTAATTGTGATGCAAGACGTTCTGAAACCAATCGGCAAATTACTCAAAATGCTTAACTCGCCGAGAATATCACTTTTTTCCCACAATGAATGTCAGGCAAAAAATATAAATTTCAATGCAAGCCGTTCTGAAACCAATCGGCAAATTGCTCAAAATGCTTAACTTGCCGAGAAAATCACTTTTGTTCCACAATGAATGTCTGGCAAAAAATAGTAGATTTCAATGCTAGCCGTTCTGAAACCAATCGGCAAATTACTCAAAATGCTGAACGCGCCGAGAAAATCACTTTTTTCCCACAATGAATGTCTGGCATAAAATAGTTAACTTTGATGCAAGCCGTTCTGAAACCAATCGGCAAATTGCTCAAAATGCTTACATCGCCGAGAAAATCACTTTTGTTCAACAATGAATGCCTGGCAAAAAGTAGTTAATTTTGATGCAAGCCGTTCTGAAACCAATGGGCAAATTACTCAAAATGCTTAACTCTACGAGAAAATCACTTTGTCCCACAATGAATGTCTCGCAAAAAATGTAAATTTCAATGCAAGCCGTTCTGAAACCAATCGGCAAATTACTCAAAATGCTTAACTCTCCGAGAAAATCACTTTTGTTCCACAATGAATGCCTGCCAAAAAATAGTTAATTTCAATGCAAGCCGTTCTGAAACCAATAGGCAAATTACTCAAAATGCTTAACTCGCCGAGAAAATCACTTTTGTTCCACAATGAATGTCGGGCAAAAAATCGTAAATTTCAATGCAAGCCGTTCTGAAACCAATCGGCAAATTACTCAAAATGCTTAACTCGCCGAGAAAATCACTTTTGTTCCACAATGAATGCCTGGCAAAATAGAGTTAATTGTGATGCAAGCCGTTCTGAAACCAATCGGCAAATTACTCAAAATATTTAACTCGCCGAGAAAATCACTTTTTTCCCACAATGAATGCCTGGTTAAAATAGTACATTTCAATGCAAACCGTTCTGAAACCAATGGGCAAATTACTCAAAATGCTTAACTTAACCGAGAAAATCACTTTTTTCCCACAATGAATGCCTGGCAAAAAATAGAAAATTGTGATGCACGCCGTTCTGAAACCAATCGGCAAATTACTCAAAATGCTTAACGCGCCGAGAAAATCACTTATGTTCCACAATGAATGTCTGGCAAAAAATAGTTAATTTTGATGCAAGACGTTCTGAAACCAATCGGCAAATTACTCAAAATGATTAACTCGCTGAGAAAATCACTTTTGTTCCACAATGAATGCCTGGCAAAAAATAGTTAATTTTGATGCAAGACGTTCTGAAACCAATCGGCAAATTACTCAAAATGCTTAACTCGCCGAGAAAATCACTTTTGTTCAACAATGAATGCCTGGCACAAAATAGTTAATTTCAATGAAAGCCGTTCTGAAAGCAATCGGCAAATTACTCAAAATGCTTAACTCGCCGAGAAAATCACTTTTGTTCTACAACGAATGCCTGGCAAAAAGTAGTTAATTGTGATGCAAGCCGTTCTGAAACCAATCGGCAAATTACTCAAAATGCTTAACTCGCCGAGAAAATCACTTTTGTCCCACAATGAATGTCTGGCAAAAAATGTAAATTTCAATGCAAGCCGTTCTGAAACCAATCGGCAAATTACTCAAAATGCTTAACTCTCCGAGAAAATCACTTTTGTTCCACAATGAATGTCTGGCAAAAAATAGTTAATTTCAATGCAAGCCGTTCTGAAACCAATAGGCAAATTACTCAAAATGCTTAACTCGCCGAGAAAATCACTTTTGTTCCACAATGAATGTCGGGCAAAAAATCGTAAATTTCAATGCAAGCCGTTCTGAAACCAATCGGCAAATTACTCAAAATGCTTAACTCGCCGAGAAAATCACTTTTGTTCCACAATGAATGCCTGGCAAAATAGAGTTAATTGTGATGCAAGCCGTTCTGAAACCAATCGGCAAATTACTCAAAATATTTAACTCGCCGAGAAAATCACTTTTTTCCCACAATGAATGCCTGGTTAAAATAGTACATTTCAATGCAAACCGTTCTGAAACCAATGGGCAAATTACTCAAAATGCTTAACTTAACCGAGAAAATCACTTTTTTCCCACAATGAATGCCTGGCAAAAAATAGAAAATTGTGATGCACGCCGTTCTGAAACCAATCGGCAAATTACTCAAAATGCTTAACGCGCCGAGAAAATCACTTATGTTCCACAATGAATGTCTGGCAAAAAATAGTTAATTTTGATGCAAGACGTTCTGAAACCAATCGGCAAATTACTCAAAATGATTAACTCGCTGAGAAAATCACTTTTGTTCCACAATGAATGCCTGGCAAAAAATAGTTAATTTTGATGCAAGACGTTCTGAAACCAATCGGCAAATTACTCAAAATGCTTAACTCGCCGAGAAAATCACTTTTGTTCAACAATGAATGCCTGGCACAAAATAGTTAATTTCAATGAAAGCCGTTCTGAAAGCAATCGGCAAATTACTCAAAATGCTTAACTCGCCGAGAAAATCACTTTTGTTCTACAACGAATGCCTGGCAAAAAGTAGTTAATTGTGATGCAAGCCGTTCTGAAACCAATCGGCAAATTACTCAAAATGCTTAACTCGCCGAGAAAATCACTTTTGTCCCACAATGAATGTCTGGCAAAAAATGTAAATTTCAATGCAAGCCGTTCTGAAACCAATCGGCAAATTACTCAAAATGCTTAACTCTCCGAGAAAATCACTTTTGTTCCACAATGAATGTCTGGCAAAAAATAGTTAATTTCAATGCAAGCCGTTCTGAAACCAATAGGCAAATTACTCAAAATGCTTAACTCGCCGAGAAAATCACTTTTGTTCCACAATGAATGTCGGGCAAAAAATAGTAAATTTCAATGCAAGCCGTTCTGAAACCAATCGGCAAATTACTCAAAATGCTTAACTCGCCGAGAAAATCACTTTTGTTCCACAATGAATGCCTGGCAAATAGAGTTAATTGTGATGCAAGCCGTTCTGAAACCAATCGGCAAATTACTCAAAATACTTAACTCGCCGTGAAAATCACTTTTTTCCCACAATGAATGCCTGGTTAAAATAGTACATTTCAATGCAAACCGTTCTGAAACCAATGGGCAAATTACTCAAAATGCTTAACTTAACCGAGAAAATCACTTTTTTCCCACAATGAATGTCTGGCAAAAAATAGTTAATTTCAATGCAAGCCGTACTGAAATTTATCGGCAAATTACTCAAAATGCTTAACGCGCCGAGAAAATCACTGTTTTCCCACAATGAATGCCTGGCATAAAATAGTTAACTTTGATGCAAGCCGTTCTGAAACCAATCGGCAAATTGCTCAAAATGCTTAACTCGCCGAGAAAATCACTTTTGTTCCACAATGAATGTCTGGCAAAAAATAGTAAATTTCAATGCAAGCCGTTCTGAAACCAATCGGCAAATTACTCAAAATGCTTAACGCGCCGATAAAATCCCTTTTTTCCCACAATGAATGCCTGGCAAAAAGTAGTTAATTGTGATGCAAGCCGTTCTGAAACCAATGGGCAAATTACTCAAAATGCTTAACTCTACGAGAAAATCACTTTTGTCCCACAATGAATGTCTGGCAAAAAATGTAAATTTCAATGCAAGCCGTTCTGAAACCAATCGGCAAATTGCTCAAAATGCTTCACTCTCCGAGAAAATCACTTTTGTTCCACAATGAATGTCTGGCAAAAAATAGTTAATTTCAATGCAAGCCGTTCTGAAACCAATAGGCAAATTACTCAAAATGCTTAACTCGCCGAGAAAATCACTTTTGTTCCACAATGAATGTCGGGCAAAAAATAGTAAATTTCAATGCAAGCCGTTCTGAAACCAATCGGCAAATTACTCAAAATGCTTAACACGCCGAGAAAAGCACTTTTTCCCCACAATGAATGTCTGGCAAAAAATAGTTAATTTTGATGCAAGACGTTCTAAAACCAATCGGCAAATTACTCAATATGCTTAACTCGCCGAGAATATCACTTTTTTCCCACAATGAATGTCAGGCAAAAAATATAAATTTCAATGCAAGCCGTTCTGAAACCAATCGGCAAATTGCTCAAAATGCTTAACTTGCCGAGAAAATCACTTTTGTTCCACAATGAATGTCTGGCAAAAAATAGTAGATTTCAATGCTAGCCGTTCTGAAACCAATCGGCAAATTACTCAAAATGCTGAACGCGCCGAGAAAATCACTTTTTTCCCACAATGAATGTCTGGCATAAAATAGTTAACTTTGATGCAAGCCGTTCTGAAACCAATCGGCAAATTGCTCAAAATGCTTACATCGCCGAGAAAATCACTTTTGTTCAACAATGAATGCCTGGCAAAAAGTAGTTAATTTTGATGCAAGCCGTTCTGAAACCAATGGGCAAATTACTCAAAATGCTTAACTCTACGAGAAAATCACTTATGTCCCACAATGAATGTCTGGCAAAAAATGTAAATTTCAATGCAAGCCGTTCTGAAACCAATCGGCAAATTACTCAAAATGCTTAACTCTCCGAGAAAATCACTTTTGTTCGACAATGAATGTCTGGCAAAAAATAGTTAATTTCAATGCAAGCCGTTCTGAAACCAATAGGCAAATTACTCAAAATGCTTAACTCGCCGAGAAAATCACTTTTGTTCCACAATGAATGTCGGGCAAAAAATAGTAAATTTCAATGCAAGCCGTTCTGAAACCAATCGGCAAATTACTCAAAATGCTTATCTCGCCGAGAAAATCACTTTTGTTCCACAATGAATGCCTGGCAAAATAGAGTTAATTGTGATGCAAGCCGTTCTGAAACCAATCGGCAAATTACTCAAAATACTTAACTCGCCGAGAAAATCACTTTTTTCCCACAATGAATGCCTGGTTAAAATAGTACATTTCAATGCAAACCGTTCTGAAACCAATGGGCAAATTACTCAAAATGCTTAACTTAACCGAGAAAATCACTTTTTTCCCACAATGAATGTCTGGCAAAAAATGTATATTTCAATGCAAGCCGTTCTGAAACCAATCGGCAAATTACTCAAAATGCTTAACTCGCCGAGAAAATCACTTTTGTTCCACAATGATTGTCTGGCTAAAAATAGTTAATTTCAATGCAAGCCGCACTGAAACTTATCGGCAAATTACTCAAAATGCTTAACGCGCCGAGAAAATCACTGTTTTCCCACAATGAATGCCTGGCATAAAATAGTTAACTTTGATGCAAGCCGTTCTGAAACCAATCGGCAAATTGCTCAAAATGCTTAACTCGCCGAGAAAATCACTTTTGTTCCACAATGAATGTCTGGCAAAAAATAGTAAATTTCAATGCAAGCCGTTCTGAAACCAATCGGCAAATTACTCAAAATGCTTAACGCGCCGATAAAATCACTTTTTTCCCACAATGAATGTCTGGCAAAAAGTAGTTAATTGCGATGCAAGCCGTTCTGAAACCAATGGGCAAATTACTCAAAATGCTTAACTCTACGAGAAAATCACTTTTGTCCCACAATGAATGTCTGGCAAAAAATGTAAATTTCAATGCAAGCCGTTCTGAAACCAATCGGCAAATTACTCAAAATGCTTAACTCTCCGAGAAAATCACTTTTGTTCCACAATGAATGTCTGGCAAAAAATAGTTAATTTCAATGCAAGCCGTTCTGAAACCAATAGGCAAATTACTCAAAATGCTTAACTCGCCGAGAAAATCACTTTTGTTCCACAATGAATGTCGGGCAAAAAATAGTAAATTTCAATGCAAGCCGTTCTGAAACCAATCGGCAAATTACTCAAAATGCTTAACACGCCGAGAAAAGCACTTTTTCCCCACAATGAATGTCTGGCAAAAAATAGTTAATTTTGATGCAAGACGTTCTAAAACCAATTGGCAAATTACTCAATATGCTTAACTCGCCGAGAATATCACTTTTTTCCCACAATGAATGTCAGGCAAAAAATATAAATTTCAATGCAAGCCGTTCTGAAACCAATCGGCAAATTGCTCAAAATGCTTAACTTGCCGAGAAAATCACTTTTGTTCCACAATGAATGTCTGGCAAAAAATAGTAGATTTCAATGCTAGCCGTTCTGAAACCAATCGGCAAATTACTCAAAATGCTGAACGCGCCGAGAAAATCACTTTTTTCCCACAATGAATGTCTGGCATAAAATAGTTAACTTTGATGCAAGCCGTTCTGAAACCAATCGGCAAATTGCTCAAAATGCTTACATCGCCGAGAAAATCACTTTTGTTCAACAATGAATGCCTAGCAAAAAGTAGTTAATTTTGATGCAAGCCGTTCTGAAACCAATGGGCAAATTACTCAAAATGCTTAACTCTACGAGAAAATCACTTTTGTCCCACAATGAATGTCTGGCAAAAAATGTAAATTTCAATGCAAGCCGTTCTGAAACCAATCGGCAAATTACTCAAAATGCTTAACTCTCCGAGAAAATCACTTTTGTTCCACAATGAATGTCTGGCAAAAAATAGTTAATTTCAATGCAAGCCGTTCTGAAACCAATCGGCAAATTACTCAAAATGCTTAACTCGCCGAGAAAATCACTTTTGTTCCACAATGAATGCCTGGCAAAATAGAGTTAATTGTGATGCAAGCCGTTCTGAAACCAATCGGCAAATTACTCAAAATACTTAACTCGCCGAGAAAATCACTTTTTTCCCACAATGAATGCCTGGTTAAAATAGTACATTTCAATGCAAACCGTTCTGAAACCAATGGGCAAATTACTCAAAATGCTTAACTTAACCGAGAAAATCACTTTTTTCCCACAATGAATGCCTGGCAAAAAATAGAAAATTGTGATGCAAGCCGTTCTGAAACCAATCGGCAAATTACTCAAAATGATTAACTCGCTGAGAAAATCACTTTTGTTCCACAATGAATGCCTGGCAAAAAATAGTTAATTTTGATGCAAGACGTTCTGAAACCAATCGGCAAATTACTCAAAATGCTTAACTCGCCGAGAAAATCACTTTTGTTCAACAATGAATGCCTGGCACAAAATAGTTAATTTCAATGAAAGCCGTTCTGAAAGCAATCGGCAAATTACTCAAAATGCTTAACTCGCCGAGAAAATCACTTTTGTTCTACAATGAATGTCTGGCAAAAAGTAGTTAATTGTGATGCAAGCCGTTCTGAAACCAATCGGCAAATTACTCAAAATGCTTAACTCGCCGAGAAAATCACCTTTGTCCCACAATGAATGTCTGGCGAAAAATGTAAATTTCAGTGCAAGCCGTTCTGAAACCAATCGGCAAATTACTCAAAATGCTTAACTCTCAGAGAAAATCACTTTTGTTCCACAATGAATGTCTGGCAAAAAATAGTTAATTTCAATGCAAGCCGTTCTGAAACCAATAGGCAAATTACTCAAAATGCTTAACTCGCCGAGAAAATCACTTTTGTTCCACAATGAATGTCGGGCAAAAAATAGTAAATTTCAATGCAAGCCGTTCTGAAACCAATCGGCAAATTACTCAAAATGCTTAACTCGCCGAGAAAATCACTTTTGTTCCACAATGAATGCCTGGCAAAATAGAGATAATTGTGATGCAAGCCGTTCTGAATCCAATCGGCAAATTACTCAAAATGCTTAACTCGCCGTGAAAATCACTTTTGTTCCACAATGAATGTCTGGCAAAATAGAGTTAATTGTGATGTAAGCCGTTCTGAAACCAATCGGCAAATTACTCAAAATGCTTAACTCGCCGAGAAAATCACTTTTGTTCCACAATGAATGCCTGGCAAAATAGAGTTAATTGTGATGTAAGCCGTTCTGAAACCAATCGGCAAATTACTCAAAATGCTTAACGCGCCGATAAAATCACTGTTTCCCACAATGAATGCCTGGCATAAAATAGTTAACTTTGATGCAAGCCGTTCTGAAACCAATCGGCAAATTGCTCAAAATGCTTAACTCGCCGAGAAAATCACTTTTGTTCCACAATGAATGTCTTGCAAAAAATAGTAAATTTCAATGCAAGCCGTTCTGAAACCAATCGGCAAATTACTCAAAATGCTTAACGCGCCGATAAAATCCCTTTTTTCCCACAATGAATGTCTGGCAAAAAATAGGTAATTTTGATGCAAGACGTTCTGAAACCAATCGGCAAATTACTCAAAATGCTTAACTCGCCGAGAATATCACTTTTTTCCCACAATGAATGTCTGGCAAAAAATAGTAAATTTCAATGCAGGCCGTTCTGAAACCAATCGGCAAATTACCCAAAATGCTTAACTCGCCGAGAAAATCACTTTTGTTCCACAATGAATGTCTGGCAAAAAATAGTTAATTTCAATGCAAGCCGTTCTGAAATTTATCGGCAAATTACTCAAAATGCTTAACGCGCCGAGAAAATCACTGTTTTCCCACAATGAATGCCTGGCAAAAAATAGAAAATTGTGATGCAAGCCGTTCTGAAACCAATCGGCAAATTACTCAAAATGCTTAACGCGCCGAGAAAATCACTTTTGTTCCACAATGAATGTCTGGCAAAAAATAGTTAATTTTGATGCAAGACGTTCTGAAACCAATCGGCAAATTACTCAAAATGCTTAACTCGCTGAGAAAATCACTTTTGTTCCACAATGAATGCCTGGCAAAAAATAGTTAATTTTGATGCAAGACGTTCTGAAACCAATCGGCAAATTACTCAAAATGCTTAACTCGCCGAGAAAATCACTTTTGTTCAACAATGAATGCCTGGCAAAATAGAGTTAATTGTGATGCAAGCCGTTCTGAAACCAATCGGCAAATTACTCAAAATGCTTAACTCGCCGAGAAAATCACTTTTGTCCCACAATGAATGTCTGGCAAAAAATGTAAATTTCAGTGCAAGCCGTTCTGAAACCAATCGGCAAATTACTCAAAATGCTGAACTCTCAGAGAAAATCACTTTTGTTCCACAATGAATGTCTGGCAAAAAATAGTTAATTTCAATGCAAGCCGTTCTGAAACCAATAGGCAAATTACTCAAAATGCTTAACTCGCCGAGAAAATCACTTTTGTTCCACAATGAATGTCGGGCAAAAAATAGTAAATTTCAATGCAAGCCGTTCTGAAACCAATCGGCAAATTACTCAAAATGCTTAACACGCCGAGAAAATCACTTTTGTTCCACAATGAATGCCTGGCAAAATAGAGTTAATTGTGATGCAAGCCGTTCTGAAACCAATCGGCAAATTACTCAAAATGCTTAACTCGCCGAGAAAATCACTTTTGTTCCACAATGAATGTCTGGCAAAAAATAGTTAATTGTGATGTAAGCCGTTCTGAAACCAATCGGCAAATTACTCAAAATGCTTAACTCGCCGAGAAAATCACTTTTGTTCCACAATGAATGCCTGGCAAAATAGAGTTAATTGTGATGCAAGCCGTTCTGAAACCAATCGGCAAATTACTCAAAATGCTGAACGCGCCGATAAAATCACTTTTTTCCCACAATGAATGGCTGGCAAAAAATAGTTAACTTTGATGCAAGGCGTTCTGAAACCAATCGGCAAATTACTCAAAATGCTTAACTCGCCGAGAAAATCACTTTTGTTCCACAATGAATGTCGGGCAAAAAATAGTAAATTTCAATGCAAGCCGTTCTGAAACCAATCGGCAAATTACTCAAAATGCTTAACACGCCGAGAAAAGCACTTTTTCCCCACAATGAATGTCTGGCAAAAAATAGTTAATTTTGATGCAAGACGTTCTAAAACCAATTGGCAAATTACTCAATATGCTTAACTCGCCGAGAATATCACTTTTTTCCCACAATGAATGTCAGGCAAAAAATATAAATTTCAATGCAAGCCGTTCTGAAACCAATCGGCAAATTGCTCAAAATGCTTAACTTGCCGAGAAAATCACTTTTGTTCCACAATGAATGTCTGGCAAAAAATAGTAGATTTCAATGCTAGCCGTTCTGAAACCAATCGGCAAATTACTCAAAATGCTGAACGCGCCGAGAAAATCACTTTTTTCCCACAATGAATGTCTGGCATAAAATAGTTAACTTTGATGCAAGCCGTTCTGAAACCAATCGGCAAATTGCTCAAAATGCTTACATCGCCGAGAAAATCACTTTTGTTCAACAATGAATGCCTAGCAAAAAGTAGTTAATTTTGATGCAAGCCGTTCTGAAACCAATGGGCAAATTACTCAAAATGCTTAACTCTACGAGAAAATCACTTTTGTCCCACAATGAATGTCTGGCAAAAAATGTAAATTTCAATGCAAGCCGTTCTGAAACCAATCGGCAAATTACTCAAAATGCTTAACTCTCCGAGAAAATCACTTTTGTTCCACAATGAATGTCTGGCAAAAAATAGTTAATTTCAATGCAAGCCGTTCTGAAACCAATCGGCAAATTACTCAAAATGCTTAACTCGCCGAGAAAATCACTTTTGTTCCACAATGAATGCCTGGCAAAATAGAGTTAATTGTGATGCAAGCCGTTCTGAAACCAATCGGCAAATTACTCAAAATACTTAACTCGCCGAGAAAATCACTTTTTTCCCACAATGAATGCCTGGTTAAAATAGTACATTTCAATGCAAACCGTTCTGAAACCAATGGGCAAATTACTCAAAATGCTTAACTTAACCGAGAAAATCACTTTTTTCCCACAATGAATGCCTGGCAAAAAATAGAAAATTGTGATGCAAGCCGTTCTGAAACCAATCGGCAAATTACTCAAAATGATTAACTCGCTGAGAAAATCACTTTTGTTCCACAATGAATGCCTGGCAAAAAATAGTTAATTTTGATGCAAGACGTTCTGAAACCAATCGGCAAATTACTCAAAATGCTTAACTCGCCGAGAAAATCACTTTTGTTCAACAATGAATGCCTGGCACAAAATAGTTAATTTCAATGAAAGCCGTTCTGAAAGCAATCGGCAAATTACTCAAAATGCTTAACTCGCCGAGAAAATCACTTTTGTTCTACAATGAATGTCTGGCAAAAAGTAGTTAATTGTGATGCAAGCCGTTCTGAAACCAATCGGCAAATTACTCAAAATGCTTAACTCGCCGAGAAAATCACCTTTGTCCCACAATGAATGTCTGGCGAAAAATGTAAATTTCAGTGCAAGCCGTTCTGAAACCAATCGACAAATTACTCAAAATGCTTAACTCTCAGAGAAAATCACTTTTGTTCCACAATGAATGTCTGGCAAAAAATAGTTAATTTCAATGCAAGCCGTTCTGAAACCAATAGGCAAATTACTCAAAATGCTTAACTCGCCGAGAAAATCACTTTTGTTCCACAATGAATGTCGGGCAAAAAATAGTAAATTTCAATGCAAGCCGTTCTGAAACCAATCGGCAAATTACTCAAAATGCTTAACTCGCCGAGAAAATCACTTTTGTTCCACAATGAATGCCTGGCAAAATAGAGATAATTGTGATGCAAGCCGTTCTGAATCCAATCGGCAAATTACTCAAAATGCTTAACTCGCCGTGAAAATCACTTTTGTTCCACAATGAATGTCTGGCAAAATAGAGTTAATTGTGATGTAAGCCGTTCTGAAACCAATCGGCAAATTACTCAAAATGCTTAACTCGCCGAGAAAATCACTTTTGTTCCACAATGAATGTCGGGCAAAAAATAGTAAATTTCAATGCAAGCCGTTCTGAAACCAATCGGCAAATTACTCAAAATGCTTAACACGCCGAGAAAAGCACTTTTTCCCCACAATGAATGTCTGGCAAAAAATAGTTAATTTTGATGCAAGACGTTCTAAAACCAATTGGCAAATTACTCAATATGCTTAACTCGCCGAGAATATCACTTTTTTCCCACAATGAATGTCAGGCAAAAAATATAAATTTCAATGCAAGCCGTTCTGAAACCAATCGGCAAATTGCTCAAAATGCTTAACTTGCCGAGAAAATCACTTTTGTTCCACAATGAATGTCTGGCAAAAAATAGTAGATTTCAATGCTAGCCGTTCTGAAACCAATCGGCAAATTACTCAAAATGCTGAACGCGCCGAGAAAATCACTTTTTTCCCACAATGAATGTCTGGCATAAAATAGTTAACTTTGATGCAAGCCGTTCTGAAACCAATCGGCAAATTGCTCAAAATGCTTACATCGCCGAGAAAATCACTTTTGTTCAACAATGAATGCCTAGCAAAAAGTAGTTAATTTTGATGCAAGCCGTTCTGAAACCAATGGGCAAATTACTCAAAATGCTTAACTCTACGAGAAAATCACTTTTGTCCCACAATGAATGTCTGGCAAAAAATGTAAATTTCAATGCAAGCCGTTCTGAAACCAATCGGCAAATTACTCAAAATGCTTAACTCTCCGAGAAAATCACTTTTGTTCCACAATGAATGTCTGGCAAAAAATAGTTAATTTCAATGCAAGCCGTTCTGAAACCAATCGGCAAATTACTCAAAATGCTTAACTCGCCGAGAAAATCACTTTTGTTCCACAATGAATGCCTGGCAAAATAGAGTTAATTGTGATGCAAGCCGTTCTGAAACCAATCGGCAAATTACTCAAAATACTTAACTCGCCGAGAAAATCACTTTTTTCCCACAATGAATGCCTGGTTAAAATAGTACATTTCAATGCAAACCGTTCTGAAACCAATGGGCAAATTACTCAAAATGCTTAACTTAACCGAGAAAATCACTTTTTTCCCACAATGAATGCCTGGCAAAAAATAGAAAATTGTGATGCAAGCCGTTCTGAAACCAATCGGCAAATTACTCAAAATGATTAACTCGCTGAGAAAATCACTTTTGTTCCACAATGAATGCCTGGCAAAAAATAGTTAATTTTGATGCAAGACGTTCTGAAACCAATCGGCAAATTACTCAAAATGCTTAACTCGCCGAGAAAATCACTTTTGTTCAACAATGAATTCCTGGCACAAAATAGTTAATTTCAATGAAAGCCGTTCTGAAAGCAATCGGCAAATTACTCAAAATGCTTAACTCGCCGAGAAAATCACTTTTGTTCTACAATGAATGTCTGGCAAAAAGTAGTTAATTGTGATGCAAGCCGTTCTGAAACCAATCGGCAAATTACTCAAAATGCTTAACTCGCCGAGAAAATCACCTTTGTCCCACAATGAATGTCTGGCGAAAAATGTAAATTTCAGTGCAAGCCGTTCTGAAACCAATCGGCAAATTACTCAAAATGCTTAACTCTCAGAGAAAATCACTTTTGTTCCACAATGAATGTCTGGCAAAAAATAGTTAATTTCAATGCAAGCCGTTCTGAAACCAATAGGCAAATTACTCAAAATGCTTAACTCGCCGAGAAAATCACTTTTGTTCCACAATGAATGTCGGGCAAAAAATAGTAAATTTCAATGCAAGCCGTTCTGAAACCAATCGGCAAATTACTCAAAATGCTTAACTCGCCGAGAAAATCACTTTTGTTCCACAATGAATGCCTGGCAAAATAGAGATAATTGTGATGCAAGCCGTTCTGAATCCAATCGGCAAATTACTCAAAATGCTTAACTCGCCGTGAAAATCACTTTTGTTCCACAATGAATGTCTGGCAAAATAGAGTTAATTGTGATGTAAGCCGTTCTGAAACCAATCGGCAAATTACTCAAAATGCTTAACTCGCCGAGAAAATCACTTTTGTTCCACAATGAATGCCTGGCAAAATAGAGTTAATTGTGATGTAAGCCGTTCTGAAACCAATCGGCAAATTACTCAAAATGCTTAACGCGCCGATAAAATCACTGTTTCCCACAATGAATGCCTGGCATAAAATAGTTAACTTTGATGCAAGCCGTTCTGAAACCAATCGGCAAATTGCTCAAAATGCTTAACTCGCCGAGAAAATCACTTTTGTTCCACAATGAATGTCTGGCAAAAAATAGTAAATTTCAATGCAAGCCGTTCTGAAACCAATCGGCAAATTACTCAAAATGCTTAACGCGCCGATAAAATCCCTTTTTTCCCACAATGAATGTCTGGCAAAAAATAGGTAATTTTGATGCAAGACGTTCTGAAACCAATCGGCAAATTACTCAAAATGCTTAACTCGCCGAGAATATCACTTTTTTCCCACAATGAATGTCTGGCAAAAAATAGTAAATTTCAATGCAGGCCGTTCTGAAACCAATCGGCAAATTACCCAAAATGCTTAACTCGCCGAGAAAATCACTTTTGTTCCACAATGAATGTCTGGCAAAAAATAGTTAATTTCAATGCAAGCCGTTCTGAAATTTATCGGCAAATTACTCAAAATGCTTAACGCGCCGAGAAAATCACTGTTTTCCCACAATGAATGCCTGGCAAAAAATAGAAAATTGTGATGCAAGCCGTTCTGAAACCAATCGGCAAATTACTCAAAATGCTTAACGCGCCGAGAAAATCACTTTTGTTCCACAATGAATGTCTGGCAAAAAATAGTTAATTTTGATGCAAGACGTTCTGAAACCAATCGGCAAATTACTCAAAATGCTTAACTCGCTGAGAAAATCACTTTTGTTCCACAATGAATGCCTGGCAAAAAATAGTTAATTTTGATGCAAGACGTTCTGAAACCAATCGGCAAATTACTCAAAATGCTTAACTCGCCGAGAAAATCACTTTTGTTCAACAATGAATGCCTGGCAAAATAGAGTTAATTGTGATGCAAGCCGTTCTGAAACCAATCGGCAAATTACTCAAAATGCTTAACTCGCCGAGAAAATCACTTTTGTCCCACAATGAATGTCTGGCAAAAAATGTAAATTTCAGTGCAAGCCGTTCTGAAACCAATCGGCAAATTACTCAAAATGCTGAACTCTCAGAGAAAATCACTTTTGTTCCACAATGAATGTCTGGCAAAAAATAGTTAATTTCAATGCAAGCCGTTCTGAAACCAATAGGCAAATTACTCAAAATGCTTAACTCGCCGAGAAAATCACTTTTGTTCCACAATGAATGTCGGGCAAAAAATAGTAAATTTCAATGCAAGCCGTTCTGAAACCAATCGGCAAATTACTCAAAATGCTTAACTCGCCGAGAAAATCACTTTTGTTCCACAATGAATGCCTGGCAAAATAGAGTTAATTGTGATGCAAGCCGTTCTGAAACCAATCGGCAAATTACTCAAAATGCTTAACTCGCCGAGAAAATCACTTTTGTTCCACAATGACTGTCTGGCAAAAAATAGTTAATTGTGATGTAAGCCGTTCTGAAACCAATCGGCAAATTACTCAAAATGCTTAACTCGCCGAGAAAATCACTTTTGTTCCACAATGAATGCCTGGCAAAATAGAGTTAATTGTGATGCAAGCCGTTCTGAAACCAATCGGCAAATTACTCAAAATGCTGAACGCGCCGATAAAATCACTTTTTTCCCACAATGAATGGCTGGCAAAAAATAGTTAACTTTGATGCAAGGCGTTCTGAAACCAATCGGCAAATTACTCAAAATGCTTAACTCGCCGAGAAAATCACTTTAGTTCCACAACGAATGACTGGCAAAAAATAGTAAATTTCAATGCATGTCGTTCTGAAACCAATGGGCATATTACTCAAAATGCTTAACTCGCCGAGAATATCACTTTTTTCCCACAATGAATGTCTGGCAAAAAATAGTTAATTTTGACGCAAGACGTTCTGAAACCAATCGGCAAATTACTCAAAATGCTTAACTCGCCGAGAATATCACTTTTTTCCCACAATGAATGTCTGGCAAAAAATATAAATTTCAATGCAAGCCGTTCTGAAACCAATCGGCAAATTGCTCAAAATGCTTAACTCGCCGAGAAAATCACTTTTGTTCTACAATGAATGTCTGGCAAAAAGTAGTTAATTGTGATGCAAGCCGTTCTGAAACCAATCGGCAAATTACTCAAAATGCTTAACTCGCCGAGAAAATCACTTTTGTCCCACAATGAATGTCTGGCGAAAAATGTAAATTTCAGTGCAAGCCGTTCTGAAACCAATCGGCAAATTACTCAAAATGCTTAACTCTCAGAGAAAATCACTTTTGTTCCACAATGAATGTCTGGCAAAAAATAGTTAATTTCAATGCAAGCCGTTCTGAAACCAATAGGCAAATTACTCAAAATGCTTAACTCGCCGAGAAAATCACTTTTGTTCCACAATGAATGTCGGGCAAAAAATAGTAAATTTCAATGCAAGCCGTTCTGAAACCAATCGGCAAATTACTCAAAATGCTTAACTCGCCGAGAAAATCACTTTTGTTCCACAATGAATGCCTGGCAAAATAGAAATAATTGTGATGCAAGCCGTTCTGAAACCAATCGGCAAATTACTCAAAATGCTTAACTCGCCGTGAAAATCACTTTTGTTCCACAATGAATGTCTGGCAAAATAGAGTTAATTGTGATGTAAGCCGTTCTGAAACCAATCGGCAAATTACTCAAAATGCTTAACTCGCCGAGAAAATCACTTTTGTTCCACAATGAATGTCTGGCAAAAAATAGTTAATTTCAATGCAAGCCGTTCTGAAATTTATCGGCAAATTACTCAAAATGCTTAACGCGCCGAGAAAATCACTGTTTTCCCACAATGAATGCCTGGCAAAATAGAGTTAATTGTGATGCAAGCCGTTCTGAAACCAATCGGCAAATTACTCAAAATGCTTAACTCGCTGAGAAAATCACTTTTGTTCCACAATGAATGCCTGGCAAAAAATAGTTAATTTTGATGCAAGACGTTCTGAAACCAATCGGCAAATTACTCAAAATGCTTAACTCGCCGAGAAAATCACTTTTGTTCAACAATGAATGCCTGGCAAAATAGAGTTAATTGTGATGCAAGCCGTTCTGAAACCAATCGGCAAATTACTCAAAATGCTTAACTCGCCGAGAAAATCACTTTTGTCCCACAATGAATGTCTGGCAAAAAATGTAAATTTCAGTGCAAGCCGTTCTGAAACCAATCGGCAAATTACTCAAAATGCTGAACTCTCAGAGAAAATCACTTTTCTTCCACAATGAATGTCTGGCAAACAATAGTTAATTTCAATGCAAGCCGTTCTGAAACCAATAGGCAAATTACTCAAAATGCTTAACTCGCCGAGAAAATCACTTTTGTTCCACAATGAATGTCGGGCAAAAAATAGTAAATTTCAATGCAAGCCGTTCTGAAACCAATCGGCAAATTACTCAAAATGCTTAACTCGCCGAGAAAATCACTTTTGTTCCACAATGAATGTCTGGCAAAAAATAGTTAATTGTGATGTAAGCCGTTCTGAAACCAATCGGCAAATTACTCAAAATGCTTAACTCGCCGAGAAAATCACTTTTGTTCCACAATGAATGCCTGGCAAAATAGAGTTAATTGTGATGCAAGCCGTTCTGAAACCAATCGGCAAATTACTCAAAATGCTGAACGCGCCGATAAAATCACTTTTTTCGCACAATGAATGGCTGGCAAAAAATAGTTAACTTTGATGCAAGGCGTTCTGAAACCAATCGGCAAATTACTCAAAATGCTTAACTCGCCGAGAAAATCACTTTAGTTCCACAACGAATGACTGGCAAAAAATAGTAAATTTCAATGCATGCCGTTCTGAAACCAATCGGCAAATTGCTCAAAATGCTTAACTCGCCGAGAAAATCACTTTTGTTCTACAATGAATGTCTGGCAAAAAGTAGTTAATTGTGATGCAAGCCGTTCTGAAACCAATCGGCAAATTACTCAAAATGCTTAACTCGCCGAGAAAATCACTTTTGTCCCACAATGAATGTCTGGCGAAAAATGTAAATTTCAGTGCAAGCCGTTCTGAAACCAATCGGCAAATTACTCAAAATGCTTAACTCTCAGAGAAAATCACTTTTGTTCCACAATGAATGTCTGGCAAAAAATAGTTAATTTCAATGCAAGCCGTTCTGAAACCAATAGGCAAATTACTCAAAATGCTTAACTCGCCGAGAAAATCACTTTTGTTCCACAATGAATGTCGGGCAAAAAATAGTAAATTTCAATGCAAGCCGTTCTGAAACCAATCGGCAAATTACTCAAAATGCTTAACTCGCCGAGAAAATCACTTTTGTTCCACAATGAATGCCTGGCAAAATAGAGATAATTGTGATGCAAGCCGTTCTGAAACCAATCGGCAAATTACTCAAAATGCTTAACTCGCCGAGAAAATCACTTTTGTTCCACAATGAATGCCTGGCAAAATAGAGTTAATTGTGATGTAAGCCGTTCTGAAACCAATCGGCAAATTACTCAAAATGCTTAACGCGCCGATAAAATCACTTTTGTTCCACAATGAATGCCTGGCAAAATAGAGTTAATTGTGATGCAAGCCGTTCTGAAACCAATCGGCGAATTACTCAAAATACTTAACTCGCCGAGAAAATCACTTTTTTCCCACAATGAATGCCTGGTTAAAATAGTACTTTTCAATGCAAACCGTTCTGAAACCAATGGGCAAATTACTCAAAATGCTTAACTTAACCGAGAAAATCACTTTTTTCCCACAATGAATGTCTGGGAAAAAATGTATATTTCAATGCAAGCCGTTCTGAAACCAATCGGCAAATTACTCAAAATGCTTAACTCGCCGAGAAAATCACTTTTGTTCCACAATGATTGTCTGGCTAAAAATAGTTAATTTCAATGCAAGCCGTACTGAAACTTATCGTCAAATTACTCAAAATGCTTAACGCGCCGAGAAAATCACTGTTTCCCACAATGAATGCCTGGCATAAAATAGTTAACTTTGATGCAAGCCGTTCTGAAACCAATCGGCAAATTGCTCAAAATGCTTAACTCGCCGAGAAAATCACTTTTGTTCCACAATGAATGTCTGGCAAAAAATAGTAAATTTCAATGCAAGCCGTTCTGAAACCAATCGTCAAATTACTCAAAATGCTTAACTCGCCGAGAATATCACTTTTTTCCCACAATGAATGTCTGGCAAAAAATAGTAAATTTCAATGCAGGCCGTTCTGAAACCAATCGGCAAATTACCCAAAATGCTTAACTCGCCGAGAAAATCACTTTTGTTCCACAATGAATGTCTGGCAAAAAATAGTTAATTTCAATGCAAGCCGTTCTGAAATTTATCGGCAAATTACTCAAAATGCTTAACGCGCCGAGAAAATCACTGTTTTCCCACAATGAATGCCTGGCAAAAAATAGAAAATTGTGATGCAAGCCGTTCTGAAACCAATCGGCAAATTACTCAAAATGCTTAACGCGCCTAGAAAATCACTTTTGTTCCACAATGAATGTCTGGCAAAAAATAGTTAATTTTGATGCAAGACGTTCTGAAACCAATCGGCAAATTACTCAAAATGCTTAACTCGCTGAGAAAATCACTTTTGTTCCACAATGAATGTCTGGCAAAAAATAGTTAATTTCAATGCAAGCCGTTCTGAAACCAATAGGCAAATTACTCAAAATGCTTAACTCGCCGAGAAAATCACTTTTGTTCCACAATGAATGTCGGGCAAAAAATAGTAAATTTCAATGCAAGCCGTTCTGAAACCAATCGGCAAATTACTCAAAATGCTTAACTCGCCGAGAAAATCACTTTTGTTCCACAATGAATGCCTGGCAAAATAGAGATAATTGTGATGCAAGCCGTTCTGAAACCAATCGGCAAATTACTCAAAATGCTTAACTCGCCGAGAAAATCACTTTTGTTCCACAATGAATGCCTGGCAAAATAGAGTTAATTGTGATGTAAGCCGTTCTGAAACCAATCGGCAAATTACTCAAAATGCTTAACGCGCCGATAAAATCACTTTTGTTCCACAATGAATGCCTGGCAAAATAGAGTTAATTGTGATGCAAGCCGTTCTGAAACCAATCGGCGAATTACTCAAAATACTTAACTCGCCGAGAAAATCACTTTTTTCCCACAATGAATGCCTGGTTAAAATAGTACTTTTCAATGCAAACCGTTCTGAAACCAATGGGCAAATTACTCAAAATGCTTAACTTAACCGAGAAAATCACTTTTTTCCCACAATGAATGTCTGGGAAAAAATGTATATTTCAATGCAAGCCGTTCTGAAACCAATCGGCAAATTACTCAAAATGCTTAACTCGCCGAGAAAATCACTTTTGTTCCACAATGATTGTCTGGCTAAAAATAGTTAATTTCAATGCAAGCCGTACTGAAACTTATCGTCAAATTACTCAAAATGCTTAACGCGCC
Source organism: Scyliorhinus torazame (assembly GCF_047496885.1). Taxonomy (NCBI): domain Eukaryota; kingdom Metazoa; phylum Chordata; class Chondrichthyes; order Carcharhiniformes; family Scyliorhinidae; genus Scyliorhinus; species Scyliorhinus torazame. The sequence goes on along the minus strand of NC_092714.1, from coordinate 166,319,149 downwards.
GAGAAAATCACTGTTTCCCACAATGAATGCCTGGCATAAAATAGTTAACTTTGATGCAAGCCGTTCTGAAACCAATCGGCAAATTGCTCAAAATGCTTAACTCGCCGAGAAAATCACTTTTGTTCCACAATGAATGTCTGGCAAAAAATAGTAAATTTCAATGCAAGCCGTTCTGAAACCAATCGTCAAATTACTCAAAATGCTTAACTCGCCGAGAATATCACTTTTTTCCCACAATGAATGTCTGGCAAAAAATAGTAAATTTCAATGCAGGCCGTTCTGAAACCAATCGGCAAATTACCCAAAATGCTTAACTCGCCGAGAAAATCACTTTTGTTCCACAATGAATGTCTGGCAAAAAATAGTTAATTTCAATGCAAGCCGTTCTGAAATTTATCGGCAAATTACTCAAAATGCTTAACGCGCCGAGAAAATCACTGTTTTCCCACAATGAATGCCTGGCAAAAAATAGAAAATTGTGATGCAAGCCGTTCTGAAACCAATCGGCAAATTACTCAAAATGCTTAACGCGCCTAGAAAATCACTTTTGTTCCACAATGAATGTCTGGCAAAAAATAGTTAATTTTGATGCAAGACGTTCTGAAACCAATCGGCAAATTACTCAAAATGCTTAACTCGCTGAGAAAATCACTTTTGTTCCACAATGAATGCCTGGCAAAAAATAGTTAATTTTGATGCAAGACGTTCTGAAACCAATCGGCAAATTACTCAAAATGCTTAACTCGCCGAGAAAATCACTTTTGTTCAACAATGAATGCCTGGCAAAATAGCGTTAATTGTGATGCAAGCCGTTCTGAAACCAATCGGCAAATTACTCAAAATGCTTAACTCGCCGAGAAAATCACTTTTGTCCCACAATGAATGTCTGGCAAAAAATGTAAATTTCAGTGCAAGCCGTTCTGAAACCAATCGGCAAATTACTCAAAATGCTGAACTCTCAGAGAAAATCACTTTTGTTCCACAATGAATGTCTGGCAAAAAATGGTTAATTTCAATGCAAGCCGTTCTGAAACCAATAGGCAAATTACTCAAAATGCTTAACTCGCCGAGAAAATCACTTTTGTTCCACAATGAATGTCGGGCAAAAAATAGTAAATTTCAATGCAAGCCGTTCTGAAACCAATCGGCAAATTACTCAAAATGCTTAACTCGCCGAGAAAATCACTTTTGTTCCACAATGAATGTCTGGCAAAAAATAGTTAATTGTGATGTAAGCCGTTCTGAAACCAATCGGCAAATTACTCAAAATGCTTAACTCGCCGAGAAAATCACTTTTGTTCCACAATGAATGCCTGGCAAAATAGAGTTAATTGTGATGTAAGCCGTTCTGAAACCAATCGGCAAATTACTCAAAATGCTGAACGCGCCGATAAAATCACTTTTTTCCCACAATGAATGGCTGGCAAAAAATAGTTAACTTTGATGCAAGGCGTTCTGAAACCAATCGGCAAATTACTCAAAATGCTTAACTCGCCGAGAAAATCACTTTAGTTCCACAACGAATGACTGGCAAAAAATAGTAAATTTCAATGCATGCCGTTCTGAAACCAATGGGCATATTACTCAAAATGCTTAACGCGCCGAGAAAATCACTTTTTTCCCACAATGAATGTCTGGCAAAAAATAGTTAATTTTGATGCAAGACGTTCTGAAACCAATCGGCAAATTACTCAAAATGCTTAACTCGCCGAGAATATCACTTTTTTCCCACAATGAATGTCTGGCAAAAAATATAAATTTCAATGCAAGCCGTTCTGAAACCAATCGGCAAATTGCTCAAAATGCTTAACTCGCCGAGAAAATCACTTTTGTTCCACAATGAATGTCTGGCAAAAAATAGTAAATTTCAATGCAAGCCGTTCTGAAACCAATCGGCAAATTACTCAAAATGCTTAACTCTCCGAGAAAATCACTTTTGTTCCACAATGAATGTCTGGCAAAAAATAGTTAATTTCAATGCAAGCCGTTCTGAAACCAATAGGCAAATTACTCAAAATGCTTAACTCGCCGAGAAAATCACTTTTGTTCCACAATGAATGTCGGGCAAAAAATAGTAAATTTCAATGCAAGCCGTTCTGAAACCAATCGGCAAATTACTCAAAATGCTTAACTCGCCGAGAAAATCACTTTTGTTCCACAATGAATGCCTGGCAAAATAGAGTTAATTGTGATGCAAGCCGTTCTGAAACCAATCGGCAAATTACTCAAAATACTTAACTCGCCGAGAAAATCACTTTTTTCCCACAATGAATGCCTGGTTAAAATAGTACATTTCAATGCAAACCGTTCTGAAACCAATGGGCAAATTACTCAAAATGCTTAACTCGCCGAGAAAATCACTTTTTTCCCACAATGAATGCCTGGCAAAAAATAGAAAATTGTGATGCAAGCCGTTCTGAAACCAATCGGCAAATTACTCAAAATGCTTAACTCTCAGAGAAAATCACTTTTGTTCCACAATGAATGTCTGGCAAAAAATAGTTAATTTCAATGCAAGCCGTTCTGAAACCAATAGGCAAATTACTCAAAATGCTTAACTCGCCGAGAAAATCACTTTTGTTCCACAATGAATGTCGGGCAAAAAATAGTAAATTTCAATGCAAGCCGTTCTGAAACCAATCGGCAAATTACTCAAAATGCTTAACTCGCATAGAAAATCACTTTTGTTCCACAATGAATGCCTGGCAAAATAGAGTTAATTGTGATGCAAGCCGTTCTGAAACCAATCGGCAAATTACTCAAAATGCTTAACTCGCCGTGAAAATCACTTTTTTCCCACAATGAATGCCTGGTTAAAATAGTACATTTCAATGCAAACCGTTCTGAAACCAATGGGCAAATAACTCAAAATGCTTAACTTAACCGAGAAAATCACTTTTTTCCCACAATGAATGTCTGGGAAAAAATGTATATTTCAATGCAAGCCGTTCTGAAACCAATCGGCAAATTACTCAAAATGCTTAACTCGCCGAGAAAATCACTTTTGTTCCACAATGATTGTCTGGCTAAAAATAGTTAATTTCAATGCAAGCCGTACTGAAACTTATCGTCAAATTACTCAAAATGCTTAACGCGCCGAGAAAATCACTGTTTCCCACAATGAATGCCTGGCATAAAATAGTTAACTTTGATGCAAGCCGTTCTGAAACCAATCGGCAAATTGCTCAAAATGCTTAACTCGCCGAGAAAATCACTTTTGTTCCACAATGAATGTCTGGCAAAAAATAGTAAATTTCAATGCAAGCCGTTCTGAAACCAATCGGCAAATTACTCAAAATGCTTAACGCGCCGATAAAATCCCTTTTTTCCCACAATGAATGTCTGGCAAAAAATAGGTAATTTTGATGCAAGACGTTCTGAAACCAATCGGCAAATTACTCAAAATGCTTAACTCGCCGAGAAAATCACTTTTGTTCCACAATGAATGCCTGGCAAAATAGAGTTAATTGTGATGTAAGCCGTTCTGAAACCAATCGGCAAATTACTCAAAATGCTTAACGCGCCGATAAAATCACTTTTGTTCCACAATGAATGCCTGGCAAAATAGAATTAATTGTGATGCAAGCCGTTCTGAAAAAAATCGGCAAATTACTCAAAATACTTAACTCGCCGAGAAAATCACTTTTTTCCCACAATGAATGCCTGGTTAAAATAGTACATTTCAATGCAAACCGTTCTGAAACCAATGGGCAAATTACTCAAAATGCTTAACTTAACCGAGAAAATCACTTTTTTCCCACAATGAATGTCTGGGAAAAAATGTATATTTCAATGCAAGCCGTTCTGAAACCAATCGGCAAATTGCTCAAAATGCTTAACTCGCCGAGAAAATCACTTTTGTTCCACAATGAATGTCTGGCAAAAAATAGTAAATTTCAATGCAAGCCGTTCTGAAACCAATCGGCAAATTACTCAAAATGCTTAACGCGCCGATAAAATCCCTTTTTTCCCACAATGAATGTCTGGCAAAAAATAGGTAATTTTGATGCAAGACGTTCTGAAACCAATCGGCAAATTACTCAAAATGCTTAACTCGCCGAGAATATCACTTTTTTCCCACAATGAATGTCTGGCAAAAAATAGTAAATTTCAATGCAGGCCGTTCTGAAACCAATCGGCAAATTACCCAAAATTCTTAACTCGCCGAGAAAATCACTTTTGTTCCACAATGAATGTCTGGCAAAAAATAGTTAATTTCAATGCAAGCCGTTCTGAAATTTATCGGCAAATTACTCAAAATGCTTAACGCGCCGGGAAAATCACTGTTTTCCCACAATGAATGCCTGGCAAAAAATAGAAAATTGTGATGCAAGCCGTTCTGAAACCAATCGGCAAATTACTCAAAATGCTTAACGCGCTGAGAAAATCACTTTTGTTCCACAATGAATGTCAGGCAAAAATTAGTTAATTTTGATGCAAGACGTTCTGAAACCAATCGGCAAATTACTCAAAATGCTTAACTCGCTGAGAAAATCACTTTTGTTCCACAATGAATGCCTGGCAAAAAATAGTTAATTTTGATGCAAGACGTTCTGAAACCAATCGGCAAATTACTCAAAATGCTTAACTCGCCGAGAAAATCACTTTTGTTCAACAATGAATGCCTGGCAAAATAGAGTTAATTGTGATGGAAGCCGTTCTGAAACCAATCGGCAAATTACTCAAAATGCTTAACTCGCCGAGAAAATCACTTTTGTCCCACAATGAATGTCTGGCAAAAAATGTAAATTTCAGTGCAAGCCGTTCTGAAACCAATCGGCAAATTACTCAAAATGCTGAACTCTCTGAGAAAATCACTTTTGTTCCACAATGAATGTCGGGCAAAAAATAGTAAATTTCAATGCAAGCCGTTCTGAAACCAATCGGCAAATTACTCAAAATGCTTAACTCGCCGAGAAAATCACTTTTGTTCCACAATGAATGCCTGGCAAAATAGAGTTAATTGTGATGCAAGCCGTTCTGAAACCAATCGGCAAATTACTCAAAATGCTTAACTCGCCGAGAAAATCACTTTTGTTCCACAATGAATGTCTGGCAAAAAATAGTTAATTGTGATGTAAGCCGTTCTGAAACCAATCGGCAAATTACTCAAAATGATTAACTCGCCGAGAAAATCACTTTTGTTCCACAATGAATGCCTGGCAAAATAGAGTTAATTGTGATGCAAGCCGTTCTGAAACCAATCGGCAAATTACTCAAAATGCTTAACTCGCCGAGAAAATCACTTTAGTTCCACAACGAATGACTGGCAAAAAATAGTAAATTTCAATGCATGCCGTTCTGAAACCAATGGGCATATTACTCAAAATGCTTAACGCGCCGAGAAAATCACTGTTTTCCCACAATGAATGCCTGGCAAAAGATAGAAAATTGTGATGCAAGCCGTTCTGAAACCAATCGGCAAATTACTCAAAATGCTTAACTCGCCGAGAAAATCACTTTTGTTCCACAATGAATGCCTGGCAAAAAGTAGTTAATGTGATGCAAGCAGTTCTGAATCCAATCGGCAAATTACTCAAAATGCTTAACTCGCGGAGAAAATCACTTTTTTCCCACAATGAATGTCTGGCAAAAAATGTAAATTTCAATGCAAGCCGTTCTGAAACCAATCGGCAAATTACTCAAAATGCGTAACTCCGTGAAAATCACTTTTGTTCCACAATGAATGCCTGGCAAAAAATAGTTAATTTCAATGCAAGCCGTTCTGAAACCAATCGGCAAATTACTCAAAATGCTTAACGCTCCGAGAAAACCACTTTTGTCCCACAATGAGTGCCTGGCAAAAAATAGTTAATTGTGATGCAAGCCGTTTTTGAAAAGAATCGGCAAATTACTCAAAATGCTTAACTCGCCGAGAAAATCATATTTGTTCCACAATGAATGTCTGGCAAAAAATAGTTAATTTCAATGCGAGCCGTTCGGAAACCAATCGGCAAATTACTCAAAATGCTTAACGCGCCGTGAAAATCACTTTTGTTCCACAATGAATGCCTGGCACAAAATAGTTAATTTCAATGCAAGCCGTTCTGAAAGCGATCGGCAAATTACTCAAAATGCTGAACTCGCTGAGAAAATCACTTTTGTTCCACAATGAATGCCTGGCAAAAAATAGTTAATTGTGATGCAAGCCGTTCTGAAACCAATCGGCAAATTACTCAAAATGCTTAACTCGCCGAGAAAATCACTTTTGTCCCACAATGAACGTCTGGCAAAAAATGTAAATTTCAATGCAAGCCGTTCTGAAACCAATCGGCAAATTACTCAAAATGCTTAACTCTTCGAGAAAATCACTTTTGTTCCACAATGAATGTCTGGCAAAAAATAGTTAATTTCAATGCAAGCCGTTCTGAAACCAATTGGCAAATTACTCAAAATGCTTATCTCGCCGAGAAAATCACTTTTGTTCCACAATGAATGTCGGGCAAAAAATACTAAATTTCAATGCAAGCCGTTCTGAAACCAATCGGTAAATTACTCAAAATGCTTAACTCGCCGAGAAAATCACTTTTGTTCCACAATGAATGCCTGGCAAAATAGAGTTAATTGTGATGCAAGCCGTTCTGAAACCAATCGGCAAATTAGTCAAAATGCTTAACTCGCCGAGAAAATCACTTTTGTTCCACAATGAATGTCTGGCAAAAAATAGTTAATTGTGATGTAAGCCGTTCTGAAACCAATCGGCAAATTACTCAAACTGCTTAACTCGCCGAGAAAATCACTTTTGTTCCACAATGAATGACTGGCAAAATAGAGTTAATTGTGATGCAAGCCGTTCTGAAACCAATCGGCAAATTGCTCAAAATGCTTAACTCGCCGAGAAAATCACTTTTGTTCCACAATGAATGTCTGGCAAAAAATAGTAAATTTCAATGCATGCCGTTCTGAAACAAATCGGCAAATTACTCAAAATGCTTAACTTAACCGAGAAAATCACTTTTGTTCCACAATGAATGCCTGGCACAAAACAGTAAATTTCAATGCAAGCCGTTCTGAAACCAATCGGCAAATTACTCAAAATGCTGAACACGCCGAGAAAAGCACTTTTTTCCCACAATGAATGTCTGGCAAAAAATAGTTAATTTTGATGCAAGACGTTCTGAAACCAATCGGCAAATTACTCAAAATGATTAACTCGCTGAGAAAATCACTTTTGTTCCACAATGAATGTCTGGCAAAAAATAGTTAATTTCAATGCAAGCCGTGCTGAAACCAATAGGCAAATTACTCAAAATGCTTAACTCGCCGAGAAAATCACTTTTGTTCCACAATGAATGTCGGGCAAAAAATAGTAAATTTCAATGCAAGCCGTTCTGAAACCAATCGGCAAATTACTCAAAATGCTTAACTCGCCGAGAAAATCACTTTTGTTCCACAATGAATGCCTGGCAAAATAGAGATAATTGTGATGCAAGCCGTTCTGAAACCAATCGGCAAATTACTCAAAATGCTTAACTCGCCGAGAAAATCACTTTTGTTCCACAATGAATGTCGGCAAAATAGAGTTAATTGTGATGTAAGCCGTTCTGAAACCAATCGGCAAATTACTCAAAATGCTTAACTCGCCGAGAAAATCACTTTTGTTCCACAATGAATGCCTGGCAAAATAGAGTTAATTGTGATGTAAGCCGTTCGGAAACCAATCGGCAAATTACTCAAAATGCTTAACGCGCCGATAAAATCACTTTTGTTCCACAATGAATGCCTGGCAAAATAGAGTTAATTGTGATGCAAGCCGTTCTGAAACCAATCGGCAAATTACTCAAAATACTTAACTCGCCGAGAAAATCACTTTTTTCCCACAATGAATGCCTGGTTAAAATAGTACATTTCAATGCAAACCGTTCTGAAACCAATGGGCAAATTACTCAAAATGCTTAACTTAACCGAGAAAATCACTTTTTTCCCACAATGAATGTCTGGCAAAAAATGTATATTTCAATGCAAGCCGTTCTGAAACCAATCGGCAAATTACTCAAAATGCTTAACTCGCCGAGAAAATCACTTTTGTTCCACAATGATTGTCTGGCTAAAAATAGTTAATTTCAATGCAAGCCGTACTGAAACTTATCGTCAAATTACTCAAAATGCTTAACGCGCCGAGAAAATCACTGTTTCCCACAATGAATGCCTGGCATAAAATAGTTAACTTTGATGCAAGCCGTTCTGAAACCAATCGGCAAATTGCTCAAAATGCTTAACTCGCCGAGAAAATCACTTTTGTTCCACAATGAATGTCTGGCAAAAAATAGTAAATTTCAATGCAAGCCGTTCTGAAACCAATCGGCAAATTACTCAAAATGCTTAACGCGCCGATAAAATCCCTTTTTTCCCACAATGAATGTCTGGCAAAAAATAGGTAATTTTGATGCAAGACGTTCTGAAACCAATCGGCAAATTACTCAAAATGCTTAACTCGCCGAGAATATCACTTTTTTCCCACAATGAATGTCTGGCAAAAAATAGTAAATTTCAATGCAGGCCGTTCTGAAACCAATCGGCAAATTACCCAAAATGCTTAACTCGCCGAGAAAATCACTTTTGTTCCACAATGAATGTCTGGCAAAAAATAGTTAATTTCAATGCAAGCCGTTCTGAAATTTATCGGCAAATTACTCAAAATGCTTAACGCGCCGAGAAAATCACTGTTTTCCCACAATGAATGCCTGGCAAAAAATAGAAAATTGTGATGCAAGCCGTTCTGAAACCAATCGGCAAATTACTCAAAATGCTTAACGCGCCGAGAAAATCACTTTTGTTCCACAACGAATGTCTGGCAAAAAATAGTTAATTTTGATGCAAGACGTTCTGAAACCAATCGGCAAATTACTCAAAATGCTTAACTCGCTGAGAAAATCACTTTTGTTCCACAATGAATGCCTGGCAAAAAATAGTTAATTTTGATGCAAGACGTTCTGAAACCAATCGTCAAATTACTCAAAATGCTTAACTCGCCGAGAAAATCACTTTTGTTCAACAATGAATGCCTGGCAAAATAGAGTTAATTGTGATGCAAGCCGTTCTGAAACCAATCGGCAAATTACTCAAAATGCTGAACACGCCGAGAAAAGCACTTTTTTCCCACAATGAATGTCTGGCAAAAAATAGTTAATTTTGATGCAAGACGTTCTGAAACCAATCGGCAAATTACTCAAAATGATTAACTCGCTGAGAAAATCACTTTTGTTCCACAATGAATGTCTGGCAAAAAATAGTTAATTTCAATGCAAGCCGTGCTGAAACCAATAGGCAAATTACTCAAAATGCTTAACTCGCCGAGAAAATCACTTTTGTTCCACAATGAATGTCGGGCAAAAAATAGTAAATTTCAATGCAAGCCGTTCTGAAACCAATCGGCAAATTACTCAAAATGCTTAACTCGCCGAGAAAATCACTTTTGTTCCACAATGAATGCCTGGCAAAATAGAGATAATTGTGATGCAAGCCGTTCTGAAACCAATCGGCAAATTACTCAAAATGCTTAACTCGCCGAGAAAATCACTTTTGTTCCACAATGAATGTCGGCAAAATAGAGTTAATTGTGATGTAAGCCGTTCTGAAACCAATCGGCAAATTACTCAAAATGCTTAACTCGCCGAGAAAATCACTTTTGTTCCACAATGAATGCCTGGCAAAATAGAGTTAATTGTGATGTAAGCCGTTCGGAAACCAATCGGCAAATTACTCAAAATGCTTAACGCGCCGATAAAATCACTTTTGTTCCACAATGAATGCCTGGCAAAATAGAGTTAATTGTGATGCAAGCCGTTCTGAAACCAATCGGCAAATTACTCAAAATACTTAACTCGCCGAGAAAATCACTTTTTTCCCACAATGAATGCCTGGTTAAAATAGTACATTTCAATGCAAACCGTTCTGAAACCAATGGGCAAATTACTCAAAATGCTTAACTTAACCGAGAAAATCACTTTTTTCCCACAATGAATGTCTGGCAAAAAATGTATATTTCAATGCAAGCCGTTCTGAAACCAATCGGCAAATTACTCAAAATGCTTAACTCGCCGAGAAAATCACTTTTGTTCCACAATGATTGTCTGGCTAAAAATAGTTAATTTCAATGCAAGCCGTACTGAAACTTATCGTCAAATTACTCAAAATGCTTAACGCGCCGAGAAAATCACTGTTTCCCACAATGAATGCCTGGCATAAAATAGTTAACTTTGATGCAAGCCGTTCTGAAACCAATCGGCAAATTGCTCAAAATGCTTAACTCGCCGAGAAAATCACTTTTGTTCCACAATGAATGTCTGGCAAAAAATAGTAAATTTCAATGCAAGCCGTTCTGAAACCAATCGGCAAATTACTCAAAATGCTTAACGCGCCGATAAAATCCCTTTTTTCCCACAATGAATGTCTGGCAAAAAATAGGTAATTTTGATGCAAGACGTTCTGAAACCAATCGGCAAATTACTCAAAATGCTTAACTCGCCGAGAATATCACTTTTTTCCCACAATGAATGTCTGGCAAAAAATAGTAAATTTCAATGCAGGCCGTTCTGAAACCAATCGGCAAATTACCCAAAATGCTTAACTCGCCGAGAAAATCACTTTTGTTCCACAATGAATGTCTGGCAAAAAATAGTTAATTTCAATGCAAGCCGTTCTGAAATTTATCGGCAAATTACTCAAAATGCTTAACGCGCCGAGAAAATCACTGTTTTCCCACAATGAATGCCTGGCAAAAAATAGAAAATTGTGATGCAAGCCGTTCTGAAACCAATCGGCAAATTACTCAAAATGCTTAACGCGCCGAGAAAATCACTTTTGTTCCACAACGAATGTCTGGCAAAAAATAGTTAATTTTGATGCAAGACGTTCTGAAACCAATCGGCAAATTACTCAAAATGCTTAACTCGCTGAGAAAATCACTTTTGTTCCACAATGAATGCCTGGCAAAAAATAGTTAATTTTGATGCAAGACGTTCTGAAACCAATCGTCAAATTACTCAAAATGCTTAACTCGCCGAGAAAATCACTTTTGTTCAACAATGAATGCCTGGCAAAATAGAGTTAATTGTGATGCAAGCCGTTCTGAAACCAATCGGCAAATTACTCAAAATGCTTAACTCGCCGAGAAAATCACTTTTGTCCCACAATGAATGTCTGGCAAAAAATGTAAATTTCAGTGCAAGCCGTTCTGAAACCAATCGGCAAATTACTCAAAATGCTGAACTCGCCGAGAAAATCACTTTTGTTCCACAATGAATGTCGGGCAAAAAATAGTAAATTTCAATGCAAGCCGTTCTGAAACCAATCGGCAAATTACTCAAAATGCTTAACTCGCCGAGAAAATCACTTTTGTTCCACAATGAATGCCTGGCAAAATAGAGTTAATTGTGATGCAAGCCGTTCTGAAACCAATCGGCAAATTACTCAAAATGCTTAACTCGCCGAGAAAATCACTTTTGTTCCACAATGAATGTCTGGCAAAAAATAGTTAATTGTGATGTAAGCCGTTCTGAAACCAATCGGCAAATTACTCAAAATGCTTAACGCGCCGATAAAATCACTTTTGTTCCACAATGAATGTCTGGCAAAAAATAGTTAATTGTGATGCAAGCCGTTCTGAAACCAATCGGCAAATTACTCAAAATGCTTAACTCGCCGAGAAAATCACTTTTGTTCCACAATGAATGTCTGGCAAAAAATAGTTAATTGTGATGTAAGCCGTTCTGAAACCAATCGGCAAATTACTCAAAATGCTTAACTCGCCGAGAAAATCACTTTTGTTCCACAATGAATGTCTGGCAAAAAATAGTTAATTGTGATGTAAGCCGTTCTGAAACCAATCGGCAAATTACTCAAAATGCTTAACTCGCCGAGAAAATCACTTTTGTTCCACAATGAATGCCTGGCAAAATAGAGTTAATTGTGATGCAAGCCGTTCTGAAACCAATCGGCAAATTACTCAAAATGCTTAACTCGCCGAGAAAATCACTTTAGTTCCACAACGAATGACTGGCAAAAAATAGTAAATTTCAATGCATGCCGTTCTGAAACCAATGGGCATATTACTCAAAATGCTTAACGCGCCGAGAAAATCACTTTTTTCCCACAATGAATGTCTGGCAAAAAATAGTTAATTTTGATGCAAGACGTTCTGAAACCAATCGGCAAATTACTCAAAATGCTTAACTCGCCGAGAATATCACTTTTTTCCCACAATGAATGTCTGGCAAAAAATATAAATTTCAATGCAAGCCGTTCTGAAACCAATCGGCAAATTACTCAAAATGCTTAACGCTCCGAGAAAACCACTTTTGTCCCACAATGAGTGCCTGGCAAAAAATAGTTAATTGTGATGCAAGCCGTTTTTGAAAAGAATCGGCAAATTACTCAAAATGCTTAACTCGCCGAGAAAATCATATTTGTTCCACAATGAATGTCTGGCAAAAAATAGTTAATTTCAATGCGAGCCGTTCGGAAACCAATCGGCAAATTACTCAAAATGCTTAACGCGCCGTGAAAATCACTTTTGTTCCACAATGAATGCCTGGCACAAAATAGTTAATTTCAATGCAAGCCGTTCTGAAAGCGATCGGCAAATTACTCAAAATGCTGAACTCGCTGAGAAAATCACTTTTGTTCCACAATGAATGCCTGGCAAAAAATAGTTAATTGTGATGCAAGACGTTCTGAAACCAATCGGCAAATTACTCAAAATGCTTAACTCGCCGAGAAAATCACTTTTGTCCCACAATGAATGTCTGGCAAAAAATGTAAATTTCAATGCAAGCCGTTCTGAAACCAATCGGCAAATTACTCAAAATGCTTAACTCTTCGAGAAAATCACTTTTGTTCCACAATGAATGTCTGGCAAAAAATAGTTAATTTCAATGCAAGCCGTTCTGAAACCAATTGGCAAATTACTCAAAATGCTTATCACGCCGAGAAAATCACTTTTGTTCCACAATGAATGTCTGGCAAAAAATAGTTAATTGTGATGTAAGCCGTTCTGAAACCAATCGGCAAATTACTCAAACTGCTTAACTCGCCGAGAAAATCACTTTTGTTCCACAATGAATGCCTGGCAAAATAGAGTTAATTGTGATGCAAGCCGTTCTGAAACCAATCGGCAAATTGCTCAAAATGCTTAACTCGCCGAGAAAATCACTTTTGTTCCACAATGAATGTCTGGCAAAAAATAGTAAATTTCAATGCATGCCGTTCTGAAACCAATCGGCAAATTACTCAAAATGCTTAACTTAACCGAGAAAATCACTTTTGTTCCACAATGAATGCCTGGCACAAAACAGTAAATTTCAATGCAAGCCGTTCTGAAACCAATCGGCAAATTACTCAAAATGCTGAACACGCCGAGAAAAGCACTTTTTTCCCACAATGAATGTCTGGCAAAAAATAGTTAATTTTGATGCAAGACGTTCTAAAACCAATCGGCAAATTACTCAATATGCTTAACTCGCCGAGAATATCACTTTTTTCCCACAATGAATGTCTGGCAAAAAATATAAATTTCAATGCAAGCCGTTCTGAAACCAATCGGCAAATTGCTCACAATGGTTAACTCGCCGAGAAAATCACTTTTGTTCCACAATGAATGCCTGGCAAAAAGTAGTTAATTGTGATGCAAGCCGTTCTGAAACCAATAGGCAAATCACTCAAAATGCTTATCTCGCCGAGAAAGTCACTTTTGTTCCACTATGAATGTCGGGCAAAAAATAGTAAATTTCAATGCAAGCCGTTCTGAAACCAATCGGCAAATTACTCAAAATGCTTAACTCGCCGAGAAAATCACTTTTGTTCCACAATGAATGCCTGGCAAAATAGAGTTAATTGTGATGCAAGCCGTTCTGAAACCAATCGGCAAATTAGTCAAAATGCTTAACTCGCCGAGAAAATCACTTTTGTTCCACAATGAATGCTGATGCAAGCCGTTCTGAAACCAATCGGCAAATTGCTCAAAATGCTTAAGTCGCCGAGAAAATCACTTTTGTTCCACAATGAATGTCTGGCAAAAAATAGTAAATTTCAATGCATGCCGTTCTGAAACCAATCGGCAAATTACTCAAAATTTTTACATCGCCGAGAAAATTACTTTTGTTCCACAATGAATGCCTGGCAAAAAGTAGTTAATTGTGATGCAAGCCGTTCTGAAACCAATAGGCAAATTACTCAAAATGCTTATCTCGCCGAGAAAGTCACTTTTGTTCCTCAATGAATGTCGGGCAAAAAATAGTAAATTTCAATGCAAGCCGTTCTGAAACCAATCGGCAAATTACTCAAAATGCTTAACTCGCCGAGAAAATCCACTTTTGTTCCACAATGAATGCCTGGCAAAATAGAGTTAATTGTGATGCAAGCCGTTCTGAAACCAATCGGCAAATTAGTCAAAATGCTTAACTCGCCGAGAAAATCACTTTTATTCCACAATGAATGTCTGGCAAAAAATAGTTAATTGTGATGTAAGCCGTTCTGAAACCAATCGGCAAATTACTCAAAATGCTTAACTCGCCGAGAAAATCACTTTTGTTCCACAATGAATGCCTGGCAAAATAGAGTTAATTGTGATGCAAGCCGTTCTGAAACCAATCGGCAAATTGCTCAAAATGCTTAACTCGCCGAGAAAATCACTTTTGTTCCACAATGAATGTCTGGCAAAAAATAGTAAATTTCAATGCATGCCTTTCTGAAACCAATCGGCAAATTACTCAAAATGCTTAACTTAACCGAGAAAATCACTTTTGTTCCACAATGAATGTCTGGCAAAAAATAGTAGATTTCAATGCAAGCCGTTCTGAAACCAATCGGCAAATTACTCAAAATGCTTACATCGCCGAGAAAATCACTTTTGTTCCACAATGAATGCCTGGCAAAAAATAGTTAATTTTGATGCAAGACGTTCTGAAACCAATCGGCAAATTACTCAAAATGCTTAACTCGCCGAGAAAATCACTTTTGTTCAACAATGAATGCCTGGCAAAATAGAGTTAATTGTGATGCAAGCCGTTCTGAAACCAATCGGCAAATTACTCAAAATGCTTAACTCGCCGAGAAAATCACTTTTGTCCCACAATGAATGTCTGGCAAAAAATGTAAATTTCAGTGCAAGCCGTTCTGAAACCGATCGGCAAATTACTCAAAATGCTGAACTCTCAGAAAAAATCACTTTTGTTCCACAATGAATGTCTGGCAAAAAATAGTTAATTTCAATGCAAGCCGTTCTGAAACCATTAGGCAAATTACTCAAAATGCTTAACTCGCCGAGAAAATCACTTTTGTTCCACAATGAATGTCGGGCAAAAAATAGTAAATTTCAATGCAAGCCGTTCTGAAACCAATCGGCAAATTACTCAAAATGCTTAACTCGCCGAGAAAATCACTTTTGTTCCACAATGAATGCCTGGCAAAAGAGAGTTAATTGTGATGCAAGCCGTTCTGAAACCAATCGGCAAATTACTCAAAATGCTTAACTCGCCGAGAAAATCACTTTTGTTCCACAATGACTGTCTGGCAAAAAATAGTTAATTGTGATGTAAGCCGTTCTGAAACCAATCGGCAAATTACTCAAAATGCTTAACTCGCCGAGAAAATCACTTTTGTTCCACAATGAATGCCTGGCAAAATAGAGTTAATTGTGATGCAAGCCGTTCTGAAACCAATCGGCAAATTACTCAAAATGCTTAACGCGCCGATAAAATCACTTTTTTCCCACAATGAATGGCTGGCAAAAAATAGTTAACTTTGATGCAAGGCGTTCTGAAACCAATCGGCAAATTACTCAAAATGCTTAACTCGCCGAGAAAATCACTTTAGTTCCACAACGAATGACTGGCAAAAAATAGTAAATTTCAATGCATGCCGTTCTGAAACCAATGGGCATATTACTCAAAATGCTTAACGCGCCGAGAAAATCACTTTTTTCCCACAATGAATGTCTGGCAAAAAATAGTTAATTTTGATGCAAGACGTTCTGAAACCAATCGGCAAATTACTCAAAATGCTTAACTCGCCGAGAATATCACTTTTTTCCCACAATGAATGTCTGGCAAAAAATATAAATTTCAATGCAAGCCGTTCTGAAACCAATCGGCAAATTACTCAAAATGCTTAACGCTCCGAGAAAACCACTTTTGTCCCACAATGAGTGCCTGGCAAAAAATAGTTAATTGTGATGCAAGCCGTTTTTGAAAAGAATCGGCAAATTACTCAAAATGCTTAACTCGCCGAGAAAATCATATTTGTTCCACAATGAATGTCTCGCAAAAAATACTTAATTTCAATGCGAGCCGTTCGGAAACCAATCGGCAAATTACTCAAAATGCTTAACGCGCCGTGAAAATCACTTTTGTTCCACAATGAATGCCTGGCACAAAATAGTTAATTTCAATGCAAGCCGTTCTGAGAGCGATCGGCAAATTACTCAAAATGCTGAACTCGCTGAGAAAATCACTTTTGTTCCACAATGAATGCCTGGCAAAAAATAGTTAATTGTGATGCAAGACGTTCTGAAACCAATCGGCAAATTACTCAAAATGCTTAACTCGCCGAGAATATCACTTTTTTCCCACAATGAATGTCTGGCAAAAAATATAAATTTCAATGCAAGCCGTTCTGAAACCAATCGGCAAATTGCTCAAAATGCTTAACTCTTCGAGAAAATCACTTTTGTTCCACAATGAATGCCTGGCAAAAAGTAGTTAATTGTGATGCAAGCCGTTCTGAAACCAATAGGCAAATCACTCAAAATGCTTATCTCGCCGAGAAAGTCACTTTTGTTCCACAATGAATGTCGGGCAAAAAATAGTAAATTTCAATGCAAGCCGTTCTGAAACCAATCGGCAAATTACTCAAAATGCTTAACTCGCCGAGAAAATCACTTTTGTTCCACAATGAATGCCTGGCAAAATAGAGTTAATTGTGATGCAAGCCGTTCTGAAACCAATCGGCAAATTAGTCAAAATGCTTAACTCGCCGAGAAAATCACTTTTGTTCCACAATGAATGTCTGGCAAAAAATAGTTAATTGTGATGTAAGCCGTTCTGAAACCAATCGGCAAATTACTCAACTGCTTAACTCGCCGAGAAAATCACTTTTGTTCCACAATGAATGCCTGGCAAAATAGAGTTAATTGTGATGCAAGCCGTTCTGAAACCAATCGGCAAATTGCTCAAAATGCTTAACTCGCCGAGAAAATCACTTTTGTTCCACAATGAATGTCTGGCAAAAAATAGTAAATTTCAATGCATGCCGTTCTGAAACCAATCGGCAAATTACTCAAAATGCTTAACTTAACCGAGAAAATCACTTTTGTTCCACAATGAATGCCTGGCACAAAACAGTAAATTTCAATGCAAGCCGTTCTGCAACCAATCGGCAAATTACTCAAAATGCTGAACACGCCGAGAAAAGCACTTTTTTCCCACAATGAATGTCTGGCAAAAAATAGTTAATTTTGATGCAAGCCGTTCTGAAACCAATCGGCAAATTGCTCAAAATGCTTAACTCGCCGAGAAAATCACTTTTGTTCCACAATGAATGTCTCGCAAAAAATACTTAATTTCAATGCGAGCCGTTCGGAAACCAATCGGCAAATTACTCAAAATGCTTAACGCGCCGTGAAAATCACTTTTGTTCCACAATGAATGCCTGGCACAAAATAGTTAATTTCAATGCAAGCCGTTCTGAGAGCGATCGGCAAATTACTCAAAATGCTGAACTCGCTGAGAAAATCACTTTTGTTCCACAATGAATGCCTGGCAAAAAATAGTTAATTGTGATGCAAGACGTTCTGAAACCAATCGGCAAATTACTCAAAATGCTTAACTCGCCGAGAATATCACTTTTTTCCCACAATGAATGTCTGGCAAAAAATATAAATTTCAATGCAAGCCGTTCTGAAACCAATCGGCAAATTGCTCAAAATGCTTAACTCTTCGAGAAAATCACTTTTGTTCCACAATGAATGCCTGGCAAAAAGTAGTTAATTGTGATGCAAGCCGTTCTGAAACCAATAGGCAAATCACTCAAAATGCTTATCTCGCCGAGAAAGTCACTTTTGTTCCACAATGAATGTCGGGCAAAAAATAGTAAATTTCAATGCAAGCCGTTCTGAAACCAATCGGCAAATTACTCAAAATGCTTAACTCGCCGAGAAAATCACTTTTGTTCCACAATGAATGCCTGGCAAAATAGAGTTAATTGTGATGCAAGCCGTTCTGAAACCAATCGGCAAATTAGTCAAAATGCTTAACTCGCCGAGAAAATCACTTTTGTTCCACAATGAATGTCTGGCAAAAAATAGTTAATTGTGATGTAAGCCGTTCTGAAACCAATCGGCAAATTACTCAACTGCTTAACTCGCCGAGAAAATCACTTTTGTTCCACAATGAATGCCTGGCAAAATAGAGTTAATTGTGATGCAAGCCGTTCTGAAACCAATCGGCAAATTGCTCAAAATGCTTAACTCGCCGAGAAAATCACTTTTGTTCCACAATGAATGTCTGGCAAAAAATAGTAAATTTCAATGCATGCCGTTCTGAAACCAATCGGCAAATTACTCAAAATGCTTAACTTAACCGAGAAAATCACTTTTGTTCCACAATGAATGCCTGGCACAAAACAGTAAATTTCAATGCAAGCCGTTCTGCAACCAATCGGCAAATTACTCAAAATGCTGAACACGCCGAGAAAAGCACTTTTTTCCCACAATGAATGTCTGGCAAAAAATAGTTAATTTTGATGCAAGCCGTTCTGAAACCAATCGGCAAATTGCTCAAAATGCTTAACTCGCCGAGAAAATCACTTTTGTTCCACAATGAATGTCTGGCAAAAAATAGTTAATTGTGATGTAAGCCGTTCTGAAACCAATCGGCAAATTACTCAAACTGCTTAACTCGCCGAGAAAATCACTTTTGTTCCACAATGAATGCCTGGCAAAATAGAGTTAATTGTGATGCAAGCCGTTCTGAAACCAATCGGCAAATTGCTCAAAATGCTTAACTCGCCGAGAAAATCACTTTTGTTCCACAATGAATGTCTGGCAAAAAATAGTAAATTTCAATGCATGCCGTTCTGAAACCAATCGGCAAATTACTCAAAATGCTTAACTTAACCGAGAAAATCACTTTTGTTCCACAATGAATGCCTGGCACAAAACAGTAAATTTCAATGCAAGCCGTTCTGAAACCAATCGGCAAATTACTCAATATGCTTAACTCGCCGAGAATATCACTTTTTTCCCACAATGAATGTCTGGCAAAAAATATAAATTTCAATGCAAGCCGTTCTGAAACCAATCGGCAAATTGCTCAAAATGCTTAACTCGCCGAGAAAATCACTTTTGTTCCACAATGAATGCCTGGCAAAAAGTAGTTAATTGTGATGCAAGCCGTTCTGAAACCAATAGGCAAATCACTCAAAATGCTTATCTCGCCGAGAAAGTCACTTTTGTTCCACTATGAAGGTCGGGCAAAAAATAGTAAATTTCAATGCAAGCCGTTCTGAAACCAATCGGCAAATTACTCAAAATGCTTAACTCGCCGAGAAAATCACTTTTGTTCCACAATGAATGCCTGGCAAAATAGAGTTAATTGTGATGCAAGCCGTTCTGAAACCAATCGGCAAATTGCTCAAAATGCTTAACTCGCCGAGAAAATCACTTTTGTTCCACAATGAAGGTCTGGCAAAAAATAGTAAATTTCAATGCATGCCTTTCTGAAACCAATCGGCAAATTACTCAAAATGCTTAACTTAACCGAGAAAATCACTTTTGTTCCACAATGAATGCCTGGCACAAAACAGTAAATTTCAATGCAAGCCGTTCTGAAACCAATCGGCAAATTACTCAAAATGCTTACATCGCCGAGAAAATCACTTTTGTTCCACAATGAATGCCTGGCAAAAAATAGTTAATTTTGATGCAAGACGTTCTGAAACCAATCGGCAAATTACTCAAAATGCTTAACTCGCCGAGAAAATCACTTTTGTTCAACAATGAATGCCTGGCAAAATAGAGTTAATTGTGATGCAAGCCGTTCTGAAACCAATCGGCAAATTACTCAAAATGCTTAACTCGCCGAGAAAATCACTTTTGTCCCACAATGAATGTCTGGCAAAAAATGTAAATTTCAGTGCAAGCCGTTCTGAAACCAATCGGCAAATTACTCAAAATGCTGAACTCTCAGAAAAAATCACTTTTGTTCCACAATGAATGTCTGGCAAAAAATAGTTAATTTCAATGCAAGCCGTTCTGAAACCAATAGGCAAATTACTCAAAATGCTTAACTCGCCGAGAAAATCACTTTTGTTCCACAATGAATGTCGGGCAAAAAATAGTAAATTTCAATGCAAGCCGTTCTGAAACCAATCGGCAAATTACTCAAAATGCTTAACTCGCCGAGAAAATCACTTTTGTTCCACAATGAATGCCTGGCAAAATAGAGTTAATTGTGATGCTAGCCGTTCTGAAACCAATCGGCAAATTACTCAAAATGCTTAACTCGCCGAGAAAATCACTTTTGTTCCACAATGACTGTCTGGCAAAAAATAGTTAATTGTGATGTAAGCCGTTCTGAAACCAATCGGCAAATTACTCAAAATGCTTAACTCGCCGAGAAAATCACTTTTGTTCCACAATGAATGCCTGGCAAAATAGAGTTAATTGTGATGCAAGCCGTTCTGAAACCAATCGGCAAATTACTCAAAATGCTTAACGCGCCGATAAAATCACTTTTTTCCCACAATGAATGGCTGGCAAAAAATAGTTAACTTTGATGCAAGGCGTTCTGAAACCAATCGGCAAATTACTCAAAATGCTTAACTTGCCGAGAAAATCACTTTAGTTCCACAACGAATGACTGGCAAAAAATAGTAAATTTCAATGCATGCCGTTCTGAAACCAATGGGCATATTACTCAAAATGCTTAACGCGCCGAGAAAATCACTTTTTTCCCACAATGAATGTCTGGCAAAAAATAGTTAATTTTGATGCAAGACGTTCTGAAACCAATCGGCAAATTACTCAAAATGCTTAACTCGCCGAGAATATCACTTTTTTCCCACAATGAATGTCTGGCAAAAAATATAAATTTCAATGCAAGCCGTTCTGAAACCAATCGGCAAATTACTCAAAATGCTTAACGCTCCGAGAAAACCACTTTTGTCCCACAATGAGTGCCTGGCAAAAAATAGTTAATTGTGATGCAAGCCGTTTTTGAAATGAATCGGCAAATTACTCAAAATGCTTAACTCGCCGAGAAAATCATAGTTGTTCCACAATGAATGTCTCGCAAAAAATAGTTAATTTCAATGCGAGCCGTTCGGAAACCAATCGGCAAATTACTCAAAATGCTTAACGCGCCGTGAAAATCACTTTTGTTCCACAATGAATGCCTGGCACAAAATAGTTAATTTCAATGCAAGCCGTTCTGAAAGCGATCGGCAAATTACTCAAAATGCTGAACTCGCTGAGAAAATCACTTTTGTTCCACAATGAATGCCTGGCAAAAAATAGTTAATTGTGATGCAAGACGTTCTGAAACCAATCGGCAAATTACTCAAAATGCTTAACTCGCCGAGAATATCACTTTTTTCCCACAATGAATGTCTGGCAAAAAATATAAATTTCAATGCAAGCCGTTCTGAAACCAATCGGCAAATTGCTCAAAATGCTTAACTCTTCGAGAAAATCACTTTTGTTCCACAATGAATGCCTGGCAAAAAGTAGTTAATTGTGATGCAAGCCGTTCTGAAACCAATAGGCAAATCACTCAAAATGCTTATCTCGCCGAGAAAGTCACTTTTGTTCCACTATGAATGTCGGGCAAAAATAGTAAATTTCAATGCAAGCCGTTCTGAAACCAATCGGCAAATTACTCAAAATGCTTAACTCGCCGAGAAAATCACTTTTGTTCCACAATGAATGCCTGGCAAAATAGAGTTAATTGTGATGCAAGCCGTTCTGAAACCAATCGGCAAATTAGTCAAAATGCTTATCTCGCCGAGAAAATCACTTTTGTTCCACAATGAATGTCTGGCAAAAAATAGTTAATTGTGATGTAAGCCGTTCTGAAACCAATCGGCAAATTACTCAAAATGCTTAACTCGCCGAGAAAATCACTTTTGTTCCACAATGAATGCTGATGCAAGCCGTTCTGAAACCAATCGGCAAATTGCTCAAAATGCTTAAGTCGCCGAGAAAATCACTTTTGTTCCACAATGAATGTCTGGCAAAAAATAGTTAATTGTGATGTAAGCCGTTCTGAAACCAATCGGCAAATTACTCAAAATGCTTAACTCGCCGAGAAAATCACTTTTGTTCCACAATGAATGCCTGGCAAAATAGAGTTAATTGTGATGCAAGCCGTTCTGAAACCAATCGGCAAATTGCTCAAAATGCTTAACTCGCCGAGAAAATCACTTTTGTTCCACAATGAATGTCTGGCAAAAAATAGTAAATTTCAATGCATGCCGTTCTGAAACCAATCGGCAAATTACTCAAAATGCTTAACTTAACCGAGAAAATCACTTTTGTTCCACAATGAATGCCTGGCACAAAACAGTAAATTTCAATGCAAGCCGTTCTGAAACCAATCGGCAAATTACTCAAAATGCTTGCATCGCCGAGAAAATCACTTTTGTTGCACAATGAATGCCTGGCAAAAAGTAGTTAATTGTGATGCAAGCCGTTCTGAAACCAATGGGCAAATTACTCAAAATGCTTAACTCGCCGAGAAAATCACTTTTGTCCCACAATGAATGTCTGGCAAAAAATGTAAATTTCAATGCAAGCCGTTCTGAAACCAATCGGCAAATTACTCAAAATGCTTAACTCTCCGAGAAAATCACTTTTGTTCCACAATGAATGTCTGGCAAAAAATAGTTAATTTCAATGCAAGCCGTTCTGAAACCAATCGGCAAATTGCTCAAAATGCTTAACTCGCCGAGAAAATCACTTTTGTTCCACAATGAATGTCTGGCAAAAAATAGTAGATTTCAATGCAAGCCGTTCTGAAACCAATCGGCAAATTGCTCAAAATGCTTACATCGCCGAGAAAATTACTTTTGTTCCACAATGAATGCCTGGCAAAAAGTAGTTAATTGTGATGCAAGCCGTTCTGAAACCAATAGGCAAATTACTCAAAATGCTTATCTCGCCGAGAAAGTCACTTTTGTTCCACAATGAATGTCGGGCAAAAAATAGTAAATTTCAATGCAAGCCGTTCTGAAACCATTCGGCAAATTACTCAAAATGCTGAACTCGCCGAGAAAATCACTTTTGTTCAACAATGAATGCCTGGCACAAAATAGTTAATTTCAATGAAAGCCGTTCTGAAAGCAATCGGCAAATTACTCAAAATGCTTAACTCTCAGAGAAAATCACTTTTGTTCTACAATGAATGCCTGGCAAAAAGTAGTTAATTGTGATGCAAGCCGTTCTGAAACCAATAGGCAAATTACTCAAAATGCTTAACTCGCCGAGAAAATCACTTTTGTTCCACAATGAATGTCGGGCAAAAAATAGTAAATTTCAATGCAAGCCGTTCCGAAACCAATTGGCAAATTACTCAAAATGCTTAACTCGCCGAGAAAATCACTTTTGTTCCACAATGAATGCCTGGCAAAATAGAGATAATTGTGATGCAAGCCGTTCTGAAACCAATCGGCAAATTACTCAAAATGCTTAACTCGCCGAGAAAATCACTTTTGTTCCACAATGAATGTCTGGCAAAAAATAGTTAATTGTGATGTAAGCCGTTCTGAAACCAATCGGCAAATTACTCAAAATGCTTAACTCGCCGAGAAAATCACTTTTGTTCAACAATGAATGCCTGGCAAAATAGAGTTAATTGTGATGCAAGCCGTTCTGAAACCAATCGGCAAATTACTCAAAATGCTTAACTCGCCGAGAAAATCACTTTTGTCCCACAATGAATGTCTGGCAAAAAATGTAAATTTCAGTGCAAGCCGTTCTGAAACCAATCGGCAAATTACTCAAAATGCTGAACTCTCAGAAAAAATCACTTTTGTTCCACAATGAATGTCTGGCAAAAAATAGTTAATTTCAATGCAAGCCGTTCTGAAACCAATAGGCAAATTACTCAAAATGCTTAACTCGCCGAGAAAATCACTTTTGTTCCACAATGAATGTCGGGCAAAAAATAGTAAATTTCAATGCAAGCCGTTCTGAAACCAATCGGCAAATTACTCAAAATGCTTAACTCGCCGAGAAAATCACTTTTGTTCCACAATGAATGCCTGGCAAAATAGAGTTAATTGTGATGCTAGCCGTTCTGAAACCAATCGGCAAATTACTCAAAATGCTTAACTCGCCGAGAAAATCACTTTTGTTCCACAATGACTGTCTGGCAAAAAATAGTTAATTGTGATGTAAGCCGTTCTGAAACCAATCGGCAAATTACTCAAAATGCTTAACTCGCCGAGAAAATCACTTTTGTTCCACAATGAATGCCTGGCAAAATAGAGTTAATTGTGATGCAAGCCGTTCTGAAACCAATCGGCAAATTACTCAAAATGCTTAACGCGCCGATAAAATCACTTTTTTCCCACAATGAATGGCTGGCAAAAAATAGTTAACTTTGATGCAAGGCGTTCTGAAACCAATCGGCAAATTACTCAAAATGCTTAACTTGCCGAGAAAATCACTTTAGTTCCACAACGAATGACTGGCAAAAAATAGTAAATTTCAATGCATGCCGTTCTGAAACCAATGGGCATATTACTCAAAATGCTTAACGCGCCGAGAAAATCACTTTTTTCCCACAATGAATGTCTGGCAAAAAATAGTTAATTTTGATGCAAGACGTTCTGAAACCAATCGGCAAATTACTCAAAATGCTTAACTCGCCGAGAATATCACTTTTTTCCCACAATGAATGTCTGGCAAAAAATATAAATTTCAATGCAAGCCGTTCTGAAACCAATCGGCAAATTACTCAAAATGCTTAACGCTCCGAGAAAACCACTTTTGTCCCACAATGAGTGCCTGGCAAAAAATAGTTAATTGTGATGCAAGCCGTTTTTGAAATGAATCGGCAAATTACTCAAAATGCTTAACTCGCCGAGAAAATCATATTTGTTCCACAATGAATGTCTCGCAAAAAATAGTTAATTTCAATGCGAGCCGTTCGGAAACCAATCGGCAAATTACTCAAAATGCTTAACGCGCCGTGAAAGTCACTTTTGTTCCACAATGAATGTCTGGCAAAAAATAGTAGATTTCAATGCAAGCCGTTCTGAAACCAATCGGCAAATTGCTCAAAATGCTTACATCGCCGAGAAAATTACTTTTGTTCCACAATGAATGCCTGGCAAAAAGTAGTTAATTGTGATGCAAGCCGTTCTGAAACCAATAGGCAAATTACTCAAAATGCTTATCTCGCCGAGAAAGTCACTTTTGTTCCACAATGAATGTCGGGCAAAAAATAGTAAATTTCAATGCAAGCCGTTCTGAAACCATTCGGCAAATTACTCAAAATGCTGAACTCGCCGAGAAAATCACTTTTGTTCAACAATGAATGCCTGGCACAAAATAGTTAATTTCAATGAAAGCCGTTCTGAAAGCAATCGGCAAATTACTCAAAATGCTTAACTCTCAGAGAAAATCACTTTTGTTCTACAATGAATGCCTGGCAAAAAGTAGTTAATTGTGATGCAAGCCGTTCTGAAACCAATAGGCAAATTACTCAAAATGCTTAACTCGCCGAGAAAATCACTTTTGTTCCACAATGAATGTCGGGCAAAAAATAGTAAATTTCAATGCAAGCCGTTCCGAAACCAATTGGCAAATTACTCAAAATGCTTAACTCGCCGAGAAAATCACTTTTGTTCCACAATGAATGCCTGGCAAAATAGAGATAATTGTGATGCAAGCCGTTCTGAAACCAATCGGCAAATTACTCAAAATGCTTAACTCGCCGAGAAAATCACTTTTGTTCCACAATGAATGTCTGGCAAAAAATAGTTAATTGTGATGTAAGCCGTTCTGAAACCAATCGGCAAATTACTCAAAATGCTTAACTCGCCGAGAAAATCACTTTTGTTCAACAATGAATGCCTGGCAAAATAGAGTTAATTGTGATGCAAGCCGTTCTGAAACCAATCGGCAAATTACTCAAAATGCTTAACTCGCCGAGAAAATCACTTTTGTCCCACAATGAATGTCTGGCAAAAAATGTAAATTTCAGTGCAAGCCGTTCTGAAACCAATCGGCAAATTACTCAAAATGCTGAACTCTCAGAAAAAATCACTTTTGTTCCACAATGAATGTCTGGCAAAAAATAGTTAATTTCAATGCAAGCCGTTCTGAAACCAATAGGCAAATTACTCAAAATGCTTAACTCGCCGAGAAAATCACTTTTGTTCCACAATGAATGTCGGGCAAAAAATAGTAAATTTCAATGCAAGCCGTTCTGAAACCAATCGGCAAATTACTCAAAATGCTTAACTCGCCGAGAAAATCACTTTTGTTCCACAATGAATGCCTGGCAAAATAGAGTTAATTGTGATGCTAGCCGTTCTGAAACCAATCGGCAAATTACTCAAAATGCTTAACTCGCCGAGAAAATCACTTTTGTTCCACAATGACTGTCTGGCAAAAAATAGTTAATTGTGATGTAAGCCGTTCTGAAACCAATCGGCAAATTACTCAAAATGCTTAACTCGCCGAGAAAATCACTTTTGTTCCACAATGAATGCCTGGCAAAATAGAGTTAATTGTGATGCAAGCCGTTCTGAAACCAATCGGCAAATTACTCAAAATGCTTAACGCGCCGATAAAATCACTTTTTTCCCACAATGAATGGCTGGCAAAAAATAGTTAACTTTGATGCAAGGCGTTCTGAAACCAATCGGCAAATTACTCAAAATGCTTAACTTGCCGAGAAAATCACTTTAGTTCCACAACGAATGACTGGCAAAAAATAGTAAATTTCAATGCATGCCGTTCTGAAACCAATGGGCATATTACTCAAAATGCTTAACGCGCCGAGAAAATCACTTTTTTCCCACAATGAATGTCTGGCAAAAAATAGTTAATTTTGATGCAAGACGTTCTGAAACCAATCGGCAAATTACTCAAAATGCTTAACTCGCCGAGAATATCACTTTTTTCCCACAATGAATGTCTGGCAAAAAATATAAATTTCAATGCAAGCCGTTCTGAAACCAATCGGCAAATTACTCAAAATGCTTAACGCTCCGAGAAAACCACTTTTGTCCCACAATGAGTGCCTGGCAAAAAATAGTTAATTGTGATGCAAGCCGTTTTTGAAATGAATCGGCAAATTACTCAAAATGCTTAACTCGCCGAGAAAATCATATTTGTTCCACAATGAATGTCTCGCAAAAAATAGTTAATTTCAATGCGAGCCGTTCGGAAACCAATCGGCAAATTACTCAAAATGCTTAACGCGCCGTGAAAATCACTTTTGTTCCACAATGAATACCTGGCACAAAATAGTTAATTTCAATGCAAGCCGTTCTGAAAGCGATCGGCAAATTACTCAAAATGCTGAACTCGCTGAGAAAATCACTTTTGTTCCACAATGAATGCCTGGCAAAAAATAGTTAATTGTGATGCAAGACGTTCTGAAACCAATCGGCAAATTACTCAAAATGCTTAACTCGCCGAGAATATCACTTTTTTCCCACAATGAATGTCTGGCAAAAAATATAAATTTCAATGCAAGCCGTTCTGAAACCAATCGGCAAATTGCTCAAAATGCTTAACTCTTCGAGAAAATCACTTTTGTTCCACAATGAATGCCTGGCAAAAAGTAGTTAATTGTGATGCAAGCCGTTCTGAAACCAATAGGCAAATCACTCAAAATGCTTATCTCGCCGAGAAAGTCACTTTTGTTCCACTATGAATGTCGGGCAAAAAATAGTAAATTTCAATGCAAGCCGTTCTGAAACCAATCGGCAAATTACTCAAAATGCTTAACTCGCCGAGAAAATCACTTTTGTTCCACAATGAATGCCTGGCAAAATAGAGTTAATTGTGATGCAAGCCGTTCTGAAACCAATCGGCAAATTAGTCAAAATGCTTATCTCGCCGAGAAAATCACTTTTGTTCCACAATGAATGTCTGGCAAAAAATAGTTAATTGTGATGTAAGCCGTTCTGAAACCAATCGGCAAATTACTCAAAATGCTTAACTCGCCGAGAAAATCACTTTTGTTCCACAATGAATGCTGATGCAAGCCGTTCTGAAACCAATCGGCAAATTGCTCAAAATGCTTAAGTCGCCGAGAAAATCACTTTTGTTCCACAATGAATGTCTGGCAAAAAATAGTTAATTGTGATGTAAGCCGTTCTGAAACCAATCGGCAAATTACTCAAAATGCTTAACTCGCCGAGAAAATCACTTTTGTTCCACAATGAATGCCTGGCAAAATAGAGTTAATTGTGATGCAAGCCGTTCTGAAACCAATCGGCAAATTGCTCAAAATGCTTAACTCGCCGAGAAAATCACTTTTGTTCCACAATGAATGTCTGGCAAAAAATAGTAAATTTCAATGCATGCCGTTCTGAAACCAATCGGCAAATTACTCAAAATGCTTAACTTAACCGAGAAAATCACTTTTGTTCCACAATGAATGCCTGGCACAAAACAGTAAATTTCAATGCAAGCCGTTCTGAAACCAATCGGCAAATTACTCAAAATGCTTGCATCGCCGAGAAAATCACTTTTGTTGCACAATGAATGCCTGGCAAAAAGTAGTTAATTGTGATGCAAGCCGTTCTGAAACCAATGGGCAAATTACTCAAAATGCTTAACTCGCCGAGAAAATCACTTTTGTCCCACAATGAATGTCTGGCAAAAAATGTAAATTTCAATGCAAGCCGTTCTGAAACCAATCGGCAAATTACTCAAAATGCTTAACTCTCCGAGAAAATCACTTTTGTTCCACAATGAATGTCTGGCAAAAAATAGTTAATTTCAATGCAAGCCGTTCTGAAACCAATCGGCAAATTGCTCAAAATGCTTAACTCGCCGAGAAAATCACTTTTGTTCCACAATGAATGTCTGGCAAAAAATAGTAGATTTCAATGCAAGCCGTTCTGAAACCAATCGGCAAATTGCTCAAAATGCTTACATCGCCGAGAAAATTACTTTTGTTCCACAATGAATGCCTGGCAAAAAGTAGTTAATTGTGATGCAAGCCGTTCTGAAACCAATAGGCAAATTACTCAAAATGCTTATCTCGCCGAGAAAGTCACTTTTGTTCCACAATGAATGTCGGGCAAAAAATAGTAAATTTCAATGCAAGCCGTTCTGAAACCATTCGGCAAATTACTCAAAATGCTGAACTCGCCGAGAAAATCACTTTTGTTCAACAATGAATGCCTGGCACAAAATAGTTAATTTCAATGAAAGCCGTTCTGAAAGCAATCGGCAAATTACTCAAAATGCTTAACTCTCAGAGAAAATCACTTTTGTTCCACAATGAATGCCTGGCAAAAAGTAGTTAATTGTGATGCAAGCCGTTCTGAAACCAATAGGCAAATTACTCAAAATGCTTAACTCGCCGAGAAAATCACTTTTGTTCCACAATGAATGTCGGGCAAAAAATAGTAAATTTCAATGCAAGCCGTTCCGAAACCAATTGGCAAATTACTCAAAATGCTTAACTCGTCGAGAAAATCACTTTTGTTCCACAATGAATGCCTGGCAAAATAGAGATAATTGTGATGCAAGCCGTTCTGAAACCAATCGGCAAATTACTCAAAATGCTTAACTCGCCGAGAAAATCACTTTTGTTCCACAATGAATGTCTGGCAAAAAATAGTTAATTGTGATGTAAGCCGTTCTGAAACCAATCCGCAAATTACTCAAAATGCTTAACGCGCCGATAAAATCACTTTTGTTCCACAATGAATGCCTGGCAAAATAGAGTTAATTGTGATGCAAGCCGTTCTGAAACCAATCGGCAAATTACTCAAAATACTTAACTCGCCGAGAAAATCACTTTTTTCCCACAATGAATGCCTGGTTAAAATAGTACATTTCAATGCAAACCGTTCTGAAACCAATGGGCAAATTACTCAAAATGCTTAACTTAACCGAGAAAATCACTTTTTTCCCACAATGAATGTCTGGCAAAAAATGTATATTTCAATGCAAGCCGTTCTGAAACCAATCGGCAAATTACTCAAAATGCTTAACTCGCCGAGAAAATCACTTTTGTTCCACAATGATTGTCTGGCTAAAAATAGTTAATTTCAATGCAAGCCGTACTGAAACTTATCGTCAAATTACTCAAAATGCTTAACGCGCCGAGAAAATCACTGTTTCCCACAATGAATGCCTGGCATAAAATAGTTAACTTTGATGCAAGCCGTTCTGAAACCAATCGGCAAATTGCTCAAAATGCTTAACTCGCCGAGAAAATCACTTTTGTTCCACAATGAATGTCTGGCAAAAAATAGTAAATTTCAATGCAAGCCGTTCTGAAACCAATCGGCAAATTACTCAAAATGCTTAACGCGCCGATAAAATCCCTTTTTTCCCACAATGAATGTCTGGCAAAAAATAGGTAATTTTGATGCAAGACGTTCTGAAACCAATCGGCAAATTACTCAAAATGCTTAACTCGCCGAGAATATCACTTTTTTCCCACAATGAATGTCTGGCAAAAAATAGTAAATTTCAATGCAGGCCGTTCTGAAACCAATCGGCAAATTACCCAAAATGCTTAACGCGCCGAGAAAATCACTTTTGTTCCACAATGAATGTCTGGCAAAAAATAGTTAATTTTGATGCAAGACGTTCTGAAACCAATCGGCAAATTACTCAAAATGCTTAACTCGCTGAGAAAATCACTTTTGTTCCACAATGAATGCCTGGCAAAAAATAGTTAATTTTGATGCAAGACGTTCTGAAACCAATCGGCAAATTACTCAAAATGCTTAACTCGCCGAGAAAATCACTTTTGTTCAACAATGAATGCCTGGCAAAATAGAGTTAATTGTGATGCAAGCCGTTCTGAAACCAATCGGCAAATTACTCAAAATGCTTAACTCGCCGAGAAAATCACTGTTGTCCCACAATGAATGTCTGGCAAAAAATGTAAATTTCAGTGCAAGCCGTTCTGAAACCAATCGGCAAATTACTCAAAATGCTTAACTCGCCGAGAAAATCACTTTTGTTCCACAATGAATGCCTGGCAAAATAGAGATAATTGTGATGCAAGCCGTTCTGAAACCAATCGGCAAATTACTCAAAATGCTTAACTCGCCGAAAAAATCACTTTTGTTCCACAATGAATGTCTGGCAAAAAATAGTTAATTGTGATGTAAGCCGTTCTGAAACCAATCCGCAAATTACTCAAAATGCTTAACGCGCCGATAAAATCACTTTTGTTCCACAATGAATGCCTGGCAAAATAGAGTTAATTGTGATGCAAGCCGTTCTGAAACCAATCGGCAAATTACTCAAAATACTTAACTCGCCGAGAAAATCACTTTTTTCCCACAATGAATGCCTGGTTAAAATAGTACATTTCAATGCAAACCGTTCTGAAACCAATGGGCAAATTACTCAAAATGCTTAACTTAACCGAGAAAATCACTTTTTTCCCACAATGAATGTCTGGCAAAAAATGTATATTTCAATGCAAGCCGTTCTGAAACCAATCGGCAAATTACTCAAAATGCTTAACTCGCCGAGAAAATCACTTTTGTTCCACAATGATTGTCTGGCTAAAAATAGTTAATTTCAATGCAAGCCGTACTGAAACTTATCGTCAAATTACTCAAAATGCTTAACGCGTCGAGAAAATCACTGTTTCCCACAATGAATGCCTGGCATAAAATAGTTAACTTTGATGCAAGCCGTTCTGAAACCAATCGGCAAATTGCTCAAAATGCTTAACTCGCCGAGAAAATCACTTTTGTTCCACAATGAATGTCTGGCAAAAAATAGTAAATTTCAATGCAAGCCGTTCTGAAACCAATCGGCAAATTACTCAAAATGCTTAACGCGCCGATAAAATCCCTTTTTTCCCACAATGAATGTCTGGCAAAAAATAGGTAATTTTGATGCAAGACGTTCTGAAACCAATCGGCAAATTACTCAAAATGCTTAACTCGCCGAGAATATCACTTTTTTCCCACAATGAATGTCTGGCAAAAAATAGTAAATTTCAATGCAGGCCGTTCTGAAACCAATCGGCAAATTACCCAAAATGCTTACCGCGCCGAGAAAATCACTTTTGTTCCACAATGAATGTCTGGCAAAAAATAGTAAATTTCAATGCAGGCCGTTCTGAAACCAATCGGCAAATTACTCAAAATGCTTAACTCGCCGAGAAAATCACTTTTGTTCCACAATGAATGTCGGGCAAAAAATAGTAAATTTCAATGCAAGCCGTTCTGAAACCAATCGGCAAATTACTCAAAATGCTTAACTCGCCGAGAAAATCACTTTTGTTCCACAATGAATGCCTGGCAAAATAGAGATAATTGTGATGCAAGCCGTTCTGAAACCAATCGGCAAATTACTCAAAATGCTTAACTCGCCGAGAAAATCACTCTTGTTCCACAATGAATGTCTGGCAAAAAATAGTTAATTGTGATGTAAGCCGTTCTGAAACCAATCCGCAAATTACTCAAAATGCTTAACGCGCCGATAAAATCCCTTTTGTTCCACAATGAATGCCTGGCAAAATAGAGTTAATTGTGATGCAAGCCGTTCTGAAACCAATCGGCAAATTACTCAAAATACTTAACTCGCCGAGAAAATCACTTTTTTCCCACAATGAATGCCTGGTTAAAATAGTACATTTCAATGCAAACCGTTCTGAAACCAATGGGCAAATTACTCAAAATGCTTAACTTAACCGAGAAAATCACTTTTTTCCCACAATGAATGTCTGGCAAAAAATGTATATTTCAATGCAAGCCGTTCAGAAACCAATCGGCAAATTACTCAAAATGCTTAACTCGCCGAGAAAATCACTTTTGTTCCACAATGATTGTCTGGCTAAAAATAGTTAATTTCAATGCAAGCCGTTCTGAAAGCGATCGGCAAATTACTCAAAATGCTGAACTCGCTGAGAAAATCACTTTTGTTCCACAATGAATGCCTGGCAAAAAATAGTTAATTGTGATGCAAGACGTTCTGAAACCAATCGGCAAATTACTCAAAATGCTTAACTCGCCGAGAATATCACTTTTTTCCCACAATGAATGTCTGGCAAAAAATATAAATTTCAATGCAAGCCGTTTTGAAACCAATCGGCAAATTGCTCAAAATGCTTAACTCTTCGAGAAAATCACTTTTGTTCCACAATGAATGCCTGGCAAAAAGTAGTTAATTGTGATGCAAGCCGTTCTGAAACCAATAGGCAAATCACTCAAAATGCTTATCTCGCCGAGAAAGTCACTTTTGTTCCACTATGAATGTCGGGCAAAAAATAGTAAATTTCAATGCAAGCCGTTCTGAAACCAATCGGCAAATTACTCAAAATGCTTAACTCGCCGAGAAAATCACTTTTGTTCCACAATGAATGCCTGGCAAAATAGAGTTAATTGTGATGCAAGCCGTTCTGAAACCAATCGGCAAATTAGTCAAAATGCTTATCTCGCCGAGAAAATCACTTTTGTTCCACAATGAATGTCTGGCAAAAAATAGTTAATTGTGATGTAAGCCGTTCTGAAACCAATCGGCAAATTAATCAAAATGCTTAACTCGCCGAGAAAATCACTTTTGTTCCACAATGAATGCCTGGCAAAATAGAGTTAATTGTGATGCAAGCCGTTCTGAAACCAATCGGCAAATTGCTCAAAATGCTTAACTCGCCGAGAAAATCACTTTTGTTCCACAATGAATGTCTGGCAAAAAATAGTAAATTTCAATGCATGCCGTTCTGAAACCAATCGGCAAATTACTCAAAATGCTTAACTTAACCGAGAAAATCACTTTTGTTCCACAATGAATGCCTGGCACAAAACAGTAAATTTCAATGCAAGCCGTTCTGAAACCAATCGGCAAATTACTCAAAATGCTTGCATCGCCGAGAAAATCACTTTTGTTGCACAATGAATGCCTGGCAAAAAGTAGTTAATTGTGATGCAAGCCGTTCTGAAACCAATGGGCAAATTACTCAAAATGCTTAACTCGCCGAGAAAATCACTTTTGTCCCACAATGAATGTCTGGCAAAAAATGTAAATTTCAATGCAAGCCGTTCTGAAACCAATCGGCAAATTACTCAAAATGCTTAACTCTCCGAGAAAATCACTTTTGTTCCACAATGAATGTCTGGCAAAAAATAGTTAATTTCAATGCAAGCCGTTCTGAAACCAATCGGCAAATTGCTCAAAATGCTTAACTCGCCGAGAAAATCACTTTTGTTCCACAATGAATGTCTGGCAAAAAATAGTAGATTTCAATGCAAGCCGTTCTGAAACCAATCGGCAAATTGCTCAAAATGCTTACATCGCCGAGAAAATTACTTTTGTTCCACAATGAATGCCTGGCAAAAAGTAGTTAATTGTGATGCAAGCCGTTCTGAAACCAATAGGCAAATTACTCAAAATGCTTATCTCGCCGAGAAAGTCACTTTTGTTCCACAATGAATGTCGGGCAAAAAATAGTAAATTTCAATGCAAGCCGTTCTGAAACCATTCGGCAAATTACTCAAAATGCTGAACTCGCCGAGAAAATCACTTTTGTTCAACAATGAATGCCTGGCACAAAATAGTTAATTTCAATGAAAGCCGTTCTGAAAGCAATCGGCAAATTACTCAAAATGCTTAACTCTCAGAGAAAATCACTTTTGTTCTACAATGAATGCCTGGCAAAAAGTAGTTAATTGTGATGCAAGCCGTTCTGAAACCAATAGGCAAATTACTCAAAATGCTTAACTCGCCGAGAAAATCACTTTTGTTCCACAATGAATGTCGGGCAAAAAATAGTAAATTTCAATGCAAGCCGTTCCGAAACCAATTGGCAAATTACTCAAAATGCTTAACTCGCCGAGAAAATCACTTTTGTTCCACAATGAATGCCTGGCAAAATAGAGATAATTGTGATGCAAGCCGTTCTGAAACCAATCGGCAAATTACTCAAAATGCTTAACTCGCCGAGAAAATCACTTTTGTTCCACAATGAATGTCTGGCAAAAAATAGTTAATTGTGATGTAAGCCGTTCTGAAACCAATCCGCAAATTACTCAAAATGCTTAACGCGCCGATAAAATCACTTTTGTTCCACAATGAATGCCTGGCAAAATAGAGTTAATTGTGATGCAAGCCGTTCTGAAACCAATCGGCAAATTACTCAAAATACTTAACTCGCCGAGAAAATCACTTTTTTCCCACAATGAATGCCTGGTTAAAATAGTACATTTCAATGCAAACCGTTCTGAAACCAATGGGCAAATTACTCAAAATGCTTAACTTAACCGAGAAAATCACTTTTTTCCCACAATGAATGTCTGGCAAAAAATGTATATTTCAATGCAAGCCGTTCTGAAACCAATCGGCAAATTACTCAAAATGCTTAACTCGCCGAGAAAATCACTTTTGTTCCACAATGATTGTCTGGCTAAAAATAGTTAATTTCAATGCAAGCCGTACTGAAACTTATCGTCAAATTACTCAAAATGCTTAACGCGCCGAGAAAATCACTGTTTCCCACAATGAATGCCTGGCATAAAATAGTTAACTTTGATGCAAGCCGTTCTGAAACCAATCGGCAAATTGCTCAAAATGCTTAACTCGCCGAGAAAATCACTTTTGTTCCACAATGAATGTCTGGCAAAAAATAGTAAATTTCAATGCAAGCCGTTCTGAAACCAATCGGCAAATTACTCAAAATGCTTAACGCGCCGATAAAATCCCTTTTTTCCCACAATAAATGTCTGGCAAAAAATAGGTAATTTTGATGCAAGACGTTCTGAAACCAATCGGCAAATTACTCAAAATGCTTAACTCGCCGAGAATATCACTTTTTTCCCACAATGAATGTCTGGCAAAAAATAGTAAATTTCAATGCAGGCCGTTCTGAAACCAATCGGCAAATTACCCAAAATGCTTAACGCGCCGAGAAAATCACTTTTGTTCCACAATGAATGTCTGGCAAAAAATAGTTAATTTTGATGCAAGACGTTCTGAAACCAATCGGCAAATTACTCAAAATGCTTAACTCGCTGAGAAAATCACTTTTGTTCCACAATGAATGCCTGGCAAAAAATAGTTAATTTTGATGCAAGACGTTCTGAAACCAATCGGCAAATTACTCAAAATGCTTAACTCGCCGAGAAAATCACTTTTGTTCAACAATGAATGCCTGGCAAAATAGAGTTAATTGTGATGCAAGCCGTTCTGAAACCAATCGGCAAATTACTCAAAATGCTTAACTCGCCGAGAAAATCACTGTTGTCCCACAATGAATGTCTGGCAAAAAATGTAAATTTCAGTGCAAGCCGTTCTGAAACCAATCGGCAAATTACTCAAAATGCTTAACTCGCCGAGAAAATCACTTTTGTTCCACAATGAATGCCTGGCAAAATAGAGATAATTGTGATGCAAGCCGTTCTGAAACCAATCGGCAAATTACTCAAAATGCTTAACTCGCCGAAAAAATCACTTTTGTTCCACAATGAATGTCTGGCAAAAAATAGTTAATTGTGATGTAAGCCGTTCTGAAACCAATCCGCAAATTACTCAAAATGCTTAACGCGCCGATAAAATCACTTTTGTTCCACAATGAATGCCTGGCAAAATAGAGTTAATTGTGATGCAAGCCGTTCTGAAACCAATCGGCAAATTACTCAAAATACTGAACTCGCCGAGAAAATCACTTTTTTCCCACAATGAATGCCTGGTTAAAATAGTACATTTCAATGCAAACCGTTCTGAAACCAATGGGCAAATTACTCAAAATGCTTAACTTAACCGAGAAAATCACTTTTTTCCCACAATGAATGTCTGGCAAAAAATGTATATTTCAATGCAAGCCGTTCTGAAACCAATCGGCAAATTACTCAAAATGCTTAACTCGCCGAGAAAATCACTTTTGTTCCACAATGATTGTCTGGCTAAAAATAGTTAATTTCAATGCAAGCCGTACTGAAACTTATCGTCAAATTACTCAAAATGCTTAACGCGCCGAGAAAATCACTGTTTCCCACAATGAATGCCTGGCATAAAATAGTTAACTTTGATGCAAGCCGTTCTGAAACCAATCGGCAAATTGCTCAAAATGCTTAACTCGCCGAGAAAATCACTTTTGTTCCACAATGAATGTCTGGCAAAAAATAGTAAATTTCAATGCAAGCCGTTCTGAAACCAATCGGCAAATTACTCAAAATGCTTAACGCGCCGATAAAATCCCTTTTTTCCCACAATGAATGTCTGGCAAAAAATAGGTAATTTTGATGCAAGACGTTCTGAAACCAATCGGCAAATTACTCAAAATGCTTAACTCGCCGAGAATATCACTTTTTTCCCACAATGAATGTCTGGCAAAAAATAGTAAATTTCAATGCAGGCCGTTCTGAAACCAATCGGCAAATTACCCAAAATGCTTAACGCGCCGAGAAAATCACTTTTGTTCCACAATGAATGTCTGGCAAAAAATAGTAAATTTCAATGCAGGCCGTTCTGAAACCAATCGGCAAATTACCCAAAATGCTTAACGCGCCGAGAAAATCACTTTTGTTCCACAATGAATGTCTGGCAAAAAATAGTTAATTTTGATGCAAGACGTTCTGAAACCAATCGGCAAATTACTCAAAATGCTTAACTCGCTGAGAAAATCACTTTTGTTCCACAATGAATGCCTGGCAAAATAGAGTTAATTGTGATGCAAGCCGTTCTGAAACCAATCGGCAAATTACTCAAAATGCTTAACTCGCCGAGAAAATCACTGTTGTCCCACAATGAATGTCTGGCAAAAAATGTAAATTTCAGTGCAAGCCGTTCTGAAACCAATCGGCAAATTACTCAAAATGCTTAACTCGCCGAGAAAATCACTTTTGTTCCACAATGAATGCCTGGCAAAATAGAGATAATTGTGATGCAAGCCGTTCTGAAACCAATCGGCAAATTACTCAAAATGCTTAACTCGCCGAGAAAATCACTTTTGTTCCACAATGAATGTCTGGCAAAAAATAGTTAATTGTGATGTAAGCCGTTCTGAAACCAATCCGCAAATTACTCAAAATGCTTAACGCGCCGATAAAATCACTTTTGTTCCACAATGAATGCCTGGCAAAATAGAGTTAATTGTGATGCAAGCCGTTCTGAAACCAATCGGCAAATTACTCAAAATACTTAACTCGCCGAGAAAATCACTTTTTTCCCACAATGAATGCCTGGTTAAAATAGTACATTTCAATGCAAACCGTTCTGAAACCAATGGGCAAATTACTCAAAATGCTTAACTTAACCGAGAAAATCACTTTTTTCCCACAATGAATGTCTGGCAAAAAATGTATATTTCAATGCAAGCCGTTCTGAAACCAATCGGCAAATTACTCAAAATGCTTAACTCGCCGAGAAAATCACTTTTGTTCCACAATGATTGTCTGGCTAAAAATAGTTAATTTCAATGCAAGCCGTACTGAAACTTATCGTCAAATTACTCAAAATGCTTAACGCGCCGAGAAAATCACTGTTTCCCACAATGAATGCCTGGCATAAAATAGTTAACTTTGATGCAAGCCGTTCTGAAACCAATCGGCAAATTGCTCAAAATGCTTAACTCGCCGAGAAAATCACTTTTGTTCCACAATGAATGTCTGGCGAAAAATAGTAAATTTCAATGCAAGCCGTTCTGAAACCAATCGGCAAATTACTCAAAATGCTTAACGCGCCGATAAAATCCCTTTTTTCCCACAATGAATGTCTGGCAAAAAATAGGTAATTTTGATGCAAGACGTTCTGAAACCAATCGGCAAATTACTCAAAATGCTTAACTCGCCGAGAATATCACTTTTTTCCCACAATGAATGTCTGGCAAAAAATAGTAAATTTCAATGCAGGCCGTTCTGAAACCAATCGGCAAATTACCCAAAATGCTTAACGCGCCGAGAAAATCACTTTTGTTCCACAATGAATGTCTGGCAAAAAATAGTTAATTTTGATGCAAGACGTTCTGAAACCAATCGGCAAATTACTCAAAATGCTTAACTCGCTGAGAAAATCACTTTTGTTCCACAATGAATGCCTGGCAAAAAATAGTTAATTTTGATGCAAGACGTTCTGAAACCAATCGGCAAATTACTCAAAATGCTTAACTCGCCGAGAAAATCACTTTTGTTCAACAATGAATGCCTGGCAAAATAGAGTTAATTGTGATGCAAGCCGTTCTGAAACCAATCGGCAAATTACTCAAAATGCTTAACTCGCCGAGAAAATCACTGTTGTCCCACAATGAATGTCTGGCAAAAAATGTAAATTTCAGTGCAAGCCGTTCTGAAACCAATCGGCAAATTACTCAAAATGCTGAACTCTCAGAAAAAATCACTTTTGTTCCACAATGAATGTCTGGCAAAAAATAGTTAATTTCAATGCAAGCCGTTCTGAAACCAATAGGCAAATTACTCAAAATGCTTAACTCGCCGAGAAAATCACTTTTCTTCCACAATGAATGTCGGGCAAAAAATAGTAAATTTCAATGCAAGCCGTTCTGAAACCAATCGGCAAATTACTCAAAATGCTTAACTCGCCGAGAAAATCACTTTT
This sequence comes from Scyliorhinus torazame, assembly GCF_047496885.1. Taxonomy (NCBI): domain Eukaryota; kingdom Metazoa; phylum Chordata; class Chondrichthyes; order Carcharhiniformes; family Scyliorhinidae; genus Scyliorhinus; species Scyliorhinus torazame. Next base: position 166,279,434 of record NC_092714.1, on the reverse strand, counting down.
GTTCCACAATGAATGCCTGGCAAAATAGAGTTAATTGTGATGCAAGCCGTTCTGAAACCAATCGGCAAATTACTCAAAATGCTTAACTCGCCGAGAAAATCACTTTTGTTCCACAATGAATGTCTGGCAAAAAATAGTTAATTGTGATGTAAGCCGTTCTGAAACCAATCGGCAAATTACTCAAAATGCTTAACTCGCCGAGAAAATCACTTTTGTTCCACAATGAATGCCTGGCAAAATAGAGTTAATTGTGATGCAAGCCGTTCTGAAACCAATCGGCAAATTACTCAAAATGCTTAACTTAACCGAGAAAATCACTTTTTTCCCACAATGAATGTCTGGCAAAAAATGTATATTTCAATGCAAGCCGTTCTGAAACCAATCGGCAAATTACTCAAAATGCTTAACTCGCCGAGAAAATCACCTTTGTTCCACAATGATTGTCTGGCTAAAAATAGTTAATTTCAATGCAAGCCGTTCTGAAAGCGATCGGCAAATTACTCAAAATGCTGAACTCGCTGAGAAAATCACTTTTGTTCCACAATGAATGCCTGGCAAAAAATAGTTAATTGTGATGCAAGACGTTCTGAAACCAATCGGCAAATTACTCAAAATGCTTAACTCGCCGAGAATATCACTTTTTTCCCACAATGAATGTCTGGCAAAAAATATAAATTTCAATGCAAGCCGTTCTGAAACCAATCGGCAAATTGCTCAAAATGCTTAACTCTTCGAGAAAATCACTTTTGTTCCACAATGAATGCCTGGCAAAAAGTAGTTAATTGTGATGCAAGCCGTTCTGAAACCAATAGGCAAATCACTCAAAATGCTTATCTCGCCGAGAAAGTCACTTTTGTTCCACTATGAATGTCGGGCAAAAAATAGTAAATTTCAATGCAAGCCGTTCTGAAACCAATCGGCAAATTACTCAAAATGCTTAACTCGCCGAGAAAATCACTTTTGTTCCACAATGAATGCCTGGCAAAATAGAGTTAATTGTGATGCAAGCCGTTCTGAAACCAATCGGCAAATTAGTCAAAATGCTTATCTCGCCGAGAAAATCACTTTTGTTCCACAATGAATGTCTGGCAAAAAATAGTTAATTGTGATGTAAGCCGCTCTGAAACCAATCGGCAAATTACTCAAAATGCTTAACTCGCCGAGAAAATCACTTTTGTTCCACAATGAATGCTGATGCAAGCCGTTCTGAAACCAATCGGCAAATTGCTCAAAATGCTTAAGTCGCCGAGAAAATCACTTTTGTTCCACAATGAATGTCTGGCAAAAAATAGTTAATTGTGATGTAAGCCGTTCTGAAACCAATCGGCAAATTACTCAAAATGCTTAACTCGCCGAGAAAATCACTTTTGTTCCACAATGAATGCCTGGCAAAATAGAGTTAATTGTGATGCAAGCCGTTCTGAAACCAATCGGCAAATTGCTCAAAATGCTTAACTCGCCGAGAAAATCACTTTTGTTCCACAATGAATGTCTGGCAAAAAATAGTAAATTTCAATGCATGCCGTTCTGAAACCAATCGGCAAATTACTCAAAATGCTTAACTTAACCGAGAAAATCACTTTTGTTCCACAATGAATGCCTGGCACAAAACAGTAAATTTCAATGCAAGCCGTTCTGAAACCAATCGGCAAATTACTCAAAATGCTTGCATCGCCGAGAAAATCACTTTTGTTGCACAATGAATGCCTGGCAAAAAGTAGTTAATTGTGATGCAAGCCGTTCTGAAACCAATGGGCAAATTACTCAAAATGCTTAACTCGCCGAGAAAATCACTTTTGTCCCACAATGAATGTCTGGCAAAAAATGTAAATTTCAATGCAAGCCGTTCTGAAACCAATCGGCAAATTACTCAAAATGCTTAACTCTCCGAGAAAATCACTTTTGTTCCACAATGAATGTCTGGCAAAAAATAGTTAATTTCAATGCAAGCCGTTCTGAAACCAATCGGCAAATTGCTCAAAATGCTTAACTCGCCGAGAAAATCACTTTTGTTCCACAATGAATGTCTGGCAAAAAATAGTAGATTTCAATGCAAGCCGTTCTGAAACCAATCGGCAAATTGCTCAAAATGCTTACATCGCCGAGAAAATTACTTTTGTTCCACAATGAATGCCTGGCGAAAAGTAGTTAATTGTGATGCAAGCCGTTCTGAAACCAATAGGCAAATTACTCAAAATGCTTATCTCGCCGAGAAAGTCACTTTTGTTCCACAATGAATGTCGGGCAAAAAATAGTAAATTTCAATGCAAGCCGTTCTGAAACCATTCGGCAAATTACTCAAAATGCTGAACTCGCCGAGAAAATCACTTTTGTTCAACAATGAATGCCTGGCACAAAATAGTTAATTTCAATGAAAGCCGTTCTGAAAGCAATCGGCAAATTACTCAAAATGCTTAACTCGCTGAGAAAATCACTTTTGTTCCACAATGAATGCCTGGCAAAAAATAGTTAATTTTGATGCAAGACGTTCTGAAACCAATCGGCAAATTACTCAAAATGCTTAACTCGCCGAGAAAATCACTTTTGTTCAACAATGAATGCCTGGCAAAATAGAGTTAATTGTGATGCAAGCCGTTCTGAAACCAATCGGCAAATTGCTCAAAATGCTTAAGTCGCCGAGAAAATCACTTTTGTTCCACAATGAATGTCTGGCAAAAAATAGTTAATTGTGATGTAAGCCGTTCTGAAACCAATCGGCAAATTACTCAAAATGCTTAACTCGCCGAGAAAATCACTTTTGTTCCACAATGAATGCCTGGCAAAATAGAGTTAATTGTGATGCAAGCCGTTCTGAAACCAATCGGCAAATTGCTCAAAATGCTTAACTCGCCGAGAAAATCACTTTTGTTCCACAATGAATGTCTGGCAAAAAATAGTAAATTTCAATGCATGCCGTTCTGAAACCAATCGGCAAATTACTCAAAATGCTTAACTTAACCGAGAAAATCACTTTTGTTCCACAATGAATGCCTGGCACAAAACAGTAAATTTCAATGCAAGCCGTTCTGAAACCAATCGGCAAATTACTCAAAATGCTTGCATCGCCGAGAAAATCACTTTTGTTGCACAATGAATGCCTGGCAAAAAGTAGTTAATTGTGATGCAAGCCGTTCTGAAACCAATGGGCAAATTACTCAAAATGCTTAACTCGCCGAGAAAATCACTTTTGTCCCACAATGAATGTCTGGCAAAAAATGTAAATTTCAATGCAAGCCGTTCTGAAACCAATCGGCAAATTACTCAAAATGCTTAACTCTCCGAGAAAATCACTTTTGTTCCACAATGAATGTCTGGCAAAAAATAGTTAATTTCAATGCAAGCCGTTCTGAAACCAATCGGCAAATTGCTCAAAATGCTTAACTCGCCGAGAAAATCACTTTTGTTCCACAATGAATGTCTGGCAAAAAATAGTAGATTTCAATGCAAGCCGTTCTGAAACCAATCGGCAAATTGCTCAAAATGCTTACATCGCCGAGAAAATTACTTTTGTTCCACAATGAATGCCTGGCAAAAAGTAGTTAATTGTGATGCAAGCCGTTCTGAAACCAATAGGCAAATTACTCAAAATGCTTATCTCGCCGAGAAAGTCACTTTTGTTCCACAATGAATGTCGGGCAAAAAATAGTAAATTTCAATGCAAGCCGTTCTGAAACCATTCGGCAAATTACTCAAAATGCTGAACTCGCCGAGAAAATCACTTTTGTTCAACAATGAATGCCTGGCACAAAATAGTTAATTTCAATGAAAGCCGTTCTGAAAGCAATCGGCAAATTACTCAAAATGCTTAACTCTCAGAGAAAATCACTTTTGTTCTACAATGAATGCCTGGCAAAAAGTAGTTAATTGTGATGCAAGCTGTTCTGAAACCAATAGGCAAATTACTCAAAATGCTTAACTCGCCGAGAAAATCACTTTTGTTCCACAATGAATGTCGGGCAAAAAATAGTAAATTTCAATGCAAGCCGTTCTGAAACCAATCGGCAAATTACTCAAAATGCTTAACTCGCCGAGAAAATCACTTTTGTTCCACAATGAATGCCTGGCAAAATAGAGATAATTGTGATGCAAGCCGTTCTGAAACCAATCGGCAAATTACTCAAAATGCTTAACTCGCCGAGAAAATCACTTTTGTTCCACAATGAATGTCTGGCAAAAAATAGTTAATTGTGATGTAAGCCGTTCTGAAACCAATCCGCAAATTACTCAAAATGCTTAACGCGCCGATAAAATCACTTTTGTTCCACAATGAATGCCTGGCAAAATAGAGTTAATTGTGATGCAAGCCGTTCTGAAACCAATCGGCAAATTACTCAAAATACTTAACTCGCCGAGAAAATCACTTTTTTCCCACAATGAATGCCTGGTTAAAATAGTACATTTCAATGCAAACCGTTCTGAAACCAATGGGCAAATTACTCAAAATGCTTAACTTAACCGAGAAAATCACTTTTTTCCCACAATGAATGTCTGGCAAAAAATGTATATTTCAATGCAAGCCGTTCTGAAACCAATCGGCAAATTACTCAAAATGCTTAACTCGCCGAGAAAATCACTTTTGTTCCACAATGATTGTCTGGCTAAAAATAGTTAATTTCAATGCAAGCCGTACTGAAACTTATCGTCAAATTACTCAAAATGCTTAACGCGCCGAGAAAATCACTGTTTCCCACAATGAATGCCTGGCATAAAATAGTTAACTTTGATGCAAGCCGTTCTGAAACCAATCGGCAAATTGCTCAAAATGCTTAACTCGCCGAGAAAATCACTTTTGTTCCACAATGAATGTCTGGCAAAAAATAGTAAATTTCAATGCAAGCCGTTCTGAAACCAATCGGCAAATTACTCAAAATGCTTAACGCGCCGATAAAATCCCTTTTTTCCCACAATGAATGTCTGGCAAAAAATAGGTAATTTTGATGCAAGACGTTCTGAAACCAATCGGCAAATTACTCAAAATGCTTAACTCGCTGAGAAAATCACTTTTGTTCCACAATGAATGTCTGGCAAAAAATAGTTAATTTTGATGCAAGACGTTCTGAAACCAATCGGCAAATTACTCAAAATGCTTAACTCGCTGAGAAAATCACTTTTGTTCCACAATGAATGCCTGGCAAAAAATAGTTAATTTTGATGCAAGACGTTCTGAAACCAATCGGCAAATTACTCAAAATGCTTAACTCGCCGAGAAAATCACTTTTGTTCAACAATGAATGCCTGGCAAAATAGAGTTAATTGTGATGCAAGCCGTTCTGAAACCAATCGGCAAATTACTCAAAATGCTTAACTCGCCGAGAAAATCACTGTTGTCCCACAATGAATGTCTGGCAAAAAATGTAAATTTCAGTGCAAGCCGTTCTGAAACCAATCGGCAAATTACTCAAAATGCTTAACTCGCCGAGAAAATCACTTTTGTTCCACAATGAATGCCTGGCAAAATAGAGATAATTGTGATGCAAGCCGTTCTGAAACCAATCGGCAAATTACTCAAAATGCTTAACTCGCCGAGAAAATCACTTTTGTTCCACAATGAATGTCTGGCAAAAAATAGTTAATTGTGATGTAAGCCGTTCTGAAACCAATCCGCAAATTACTCAAAATGCTTAACGCGCCGATAAAATCACTTTTGTTCCACAATGAATGCCTGGCAAAATAGAGTTAATTGTGATGCAAGCCGTTCTGAAACCAATCGGCAAATTACTCAAAATACTTAACTCGCCGAGAAAATCACTTTTTTCCCACAATGAATGCCTGGTTAAAATAGTACATTTCAATGCAAACCGTTCTGAAACCAATGGGCAAATTACTCAAAATGCTTAACTTAACCGAGAAAATCACTTTTTTCCCACAATGAATGTCTGGCAAAAAATGTATATTTCAATGCAAGCCGTTCTGAAACCAATCGGCAAATTACTCAAAATGCTTAACTCGCCGAGAAAATCACTTTTGTTCCACAATGATTGTCTGGCTAAAAATAGTTAATTTCAATGCAAGCCGTACTGAAACTTATCGTCAAATTACTCAAAATGCTTAACGCGCCGAGAAAATCACTGTTTCCCACAATGAATGCCTGGCATAAAATAGTTAACTTTGATGCAAGCCGTTCTGAAACCAATCGGCAAATTGCTCAAAATGCTTAACTCGCCGAGAAAATCACTTTTGTTCCACAATGAATGTCTGGCAAAAAATAGTAAATTTCAATGCAAGCCGTTCTGAAACCAATCGGCAAATTACTCAAAATGCTTAACGCGCCGATAAAATCCCTTTTTTCCCACAATGAATGTCTGGCAAAAAATAGGTAATTTTGATGCAAGACGTTCTGAAACCAATCGGCAAATTACTCAAAATGCTTAACTCGCCGAGAATATCACTTTTTTCCCACAATGAATGTCTGGCAAAAAATAGTAAATTTCAATGCAGGCCGTTCTGAAACCAATCGGCAAATTACCCAAAATGCTTAACGCGCCGAGAAAATCACTTTTGTTCCACAATGAATGTCTGGCAAAAAATAGTTAATTTTGATGCAAGACGTTCTGAAACCAATCGGCAAATTACTCAAAATGCTTAACTCGCTGAGAAAATCACTTTTGTTCCACAATGAATGCCTGGCAAAAAATAGTTAATTTTGATGCAAGACGTTCTGAAACCAATCGGCAAATTACTCAAAATGCTTAACTCGCCGAGAAAATCACTTTTGTTCAACAATGAATGCCTGGCAAAATAGAGTTAATTGTGATGCAAGCCGTTCTGAAACCAATCGGCAAATTACTCAAAATGCTTAACTCGCCGAGAAAATCACTGTTGTCCCACAATGAATGTCTGGCAAAAAATGTAAATTTCAGTGCAAGCCGTTCTGAAACCAATCGGCAAATTACTCAAAATGCTGAACTCTCAGAAAAAATCACTTTTGTTCCACAATGAATGTCTGGCAAAAAATAGTTAATTTCAATGCAAGCCGTTCTGAAACCAATAGGCAAATTACTCAAAATGCTTAACTCGCCGAGAAAATCACTTTTCTTCCACAATGAATGTCGGGCAAAAAATAGTAAATTTCAATGCAAGCCGTTCTGAAACCAATCGGCAAATTACTCAAAATGCTTAACTCGCCGAGAAAATCACTTTTGTTCCACAATGAATGCCTGGCAAAATAGAGTTAATTGTGATGCAAGCCGTTCTGAAACCAATCGGCAAATTACTCAAAATGCTTAACTCGCCGAGAAAATCACTTTTGTTCCACAATGAATGTCTGGCAAAAAATAGTTAATTGTGATGTAAGCCGTTCTGAAACCAATCGGCAAATTACTCAAAATGCTTAAATCGCCGAGAAAATCACTTTTGTTCCACAATGAATGCCTGGCAAGATAGAGTTAATTGTGATGCAAGCCGTTCTGAAACCAATCGGCAAATTACTCAAAATGCTTAACTCGCCGAGAAAATCACTTTTTTCCCACAATGAATGTCTGGCAAAAAATAGTTAATTTTGATGCAAGACGTTCTGAAACCAATCGGCAAATTACTCAAAATGTTTAACTCGCCGAGAATATCACTTTTTTCCCACAATGAATGTCTGGCAAAAAATATAAATTTCAATGCAAGCCGTTCTGAAACCAATCGGCAAATTGCTCAAAATGCTTAACTCGCCGAGAAAATCACTTTTGTTCCACAATGAATGTCTGGCAAAAAATAGTAAATTTCAATGCAAGCCGTTCTGAAACCAATCGGCAAATTACTCAAAATGCTTAACTCGCCGAGAAAATCACTTTAGTTCCACAATGAATGTCTGGCAAAAAATAGTTAATTTCAATGCAAGCCGTTCTGAAACTTATCGGCAAATTACTCAAAATGCTTAACGCGCCGAGAAAATCACTGTTTTCCCACAATGAATGCCTGGCAAAAAATAGAAAATTGTGATGCAAGCCGTTCTGAAACCAATCGGCAAATTACTCAAAATGCTTAACGCGCCGAGAAAATCACTTTTGTTCCACAATGAATGTCTGGCAAAAAATAGTTAATTTTGATGCAAGACGTTCTGAAACCAATCGGCAAATTACTCAAAATGCTTAACTCGCCGAGAAAATCACTTTTGTTCCACAATGAATGCCTGGCAAAAAGTAGTTAATGTGATGCAAGCAGTTCTGAAACCAATCGGCATATTACTCAAAAAGCTTAACTCGCCGAGAAAATCACTTTTTTCCCACAATGAATGACTGGCAAAAAATATAAATTTCAATGCAAGCCGTTCTGAAACCAATCGGCAAATTACTCAAAATGCGTAACTCCGTGAAAATCACTTTTGTTCCACAATGAATGCCTGGCAAAAAATAGTTAATTTCAATGCAAGCCGTTCTGAAACCAATCGGCAAATTACTCAAAATGCTTAACGCTCCGAGAAAACCACTTTTGTCCCACAATGAGTGCCTGGCAAAAAATAGTTAATTGTGATGCAAGCCGTTTTTGAAAAGAATCGGCAAATTACTCAAAATGCTTAACTCGCCGAGAAAATCATATTTGTCCCACAATGAGTGCCTGGCAAAAAATAGTTAATTTCAATGCGAGCCGTTCGGAAACCAATCGGCAAATTACTCAAAATGCTTAACGCGCCGTGAAAATCACTTTTGTCCCACAATGAATGTCTGGCAAAAAATGTAAATTTCAATGCAAGCCGTTCTGAAACCAATCGGCAAATTACTCAAAATGCTTAACTCTTCGAGAAAATCACTTTTGTTCCACAATGAATGTCTGGCAAAAAATAGTTAATTTCAATGCAAGCCGTTCTGAAACCAATTGGCAAATTACTCAAAATGCTTATCTCGCCGAGAAAATCACTTTTGTTCCACAATGAATGTCGGGCAAAAAATAGTAAATTTCAATGCAAGCCGTTTTGAAACCAATCGGCAAATTACTCAAAATGCTTAACTCGCCGAGAAAATCACTTTTGTTCCACAACGAATGCCTGGCAAAATAGAGTTAATTGTGATGCAAGCCGTTCTGAAACCAATCGGCAAATTAGTCAAAATGCTTAACTCGCCGAGATAATCACTTTTGTTCCGCAATGAATGTCTGGCAAAAAATAGTTAATTGTGATGTAAGCCGTTCTGAAACCAATCGGCAAATTACTCAAAGTGCTTAACTCGCCGAGAAAATCACTTTTGTTCCACAATGAATGCCTGGCAAAATAGAGTTAATTGTGATGCAAGCCGTTCTGAAACCAATCGGCAAATTGCTCAAAATGCTTAACTCGCCGAGAAAATCACTTTTGTTCCACAATGAATGTCTGGCAAAAAATAGTAAATTTCAATGCATGCCGTTCTGAAACCAATCGGCAAATTACTCAAAATTCTTAACTTAACCGAGAAAATCACTTTTGTTCCACAATGAATGCCTGGCACAAAACAGTAAATTTCAAAGCAAGCCGTTCTGAAACCAATCGGCAAATTACTCAAAATGCTGAACACGCCGAGAAAAGCACTTTTTTCCCACAATGAATGTCTGGCAAAAAATAGTTAATTTTGATGCAAGACGTTCTAAAACCAATCGGCAAATTACTCAATATGCTTAACTCGCCGAGAATATCACTTTTTTCCCACAATGAATGTCTGGCAAAAAATATAAATTTCAATGCAAGCCGTTCTGAAACCAATCGGCGAATTGCTCAAAATGCTTAACTCGCCGAGAAAATCACTTTTGTTCCACAATGAATGTCTGGCAAAAAATAGTAGATCTCAATGCAAGCCGTTCTGAAACCAATCGGCAAATTGCTCAAAATGCTTACATCGCCGAGAAAATTACTTTTGTTCCACAATGAATGCCTGGCAAAAAGTAGTTAATTGTGATGCAAGCCGTTCTGAAACCAATAGGCAAATCACTCAAAATGCTTATCTCGCCGACAAAGTCACTTTTGTTCCACAATGAATGCCTGGCAAAAAATAGTTAATTTTGATGCAAGACGTTCTGAAACCAATCGGCAAATTACTCAAAATGCTTAACTCGCCGAGAAAATCACTTTTGTTCAACAATGAATGCCTGGCAAAATAGAGTTAATTGTGATGCAAGCCGTTCTGAAACCAATCGGCAAATTACTCAAAATGCTTAACTCGCCGAGAAAATCACTGTTGTCCCACAATGAATGTCTGGCAAAAAATGTAAATTTCAGTGCAAGCCGTTCTGAAACCAATCGGCAAATTACTCAAAATGCTGAACTCTCAGAAAAAATCACTTTTGTTCCACAATGAATGTCTGGCAAAAAATAGTTAATTTCAATGCAAGCCGTTCTGAAACCAATAGGCAAATTACTCAAAATGCTTAACTCGCCGAGAAAATCACTTTTCTTCCACAATGAATGTCGGGCAAAAAATAGTAAATTTCAATGCAAGCCGTTCTGAAACCAATCGGCAAATTACTCAAAATGCTTAACTCGCCGAGAAAATCACTTTTGTTCCACAATGAATGCCTGGCAAAATAGAGTTAATTGTGATGCAAGCCGTTCTGAAACCAATCGGCAAATTACTCAAAATGCTTAACTCGCCGAGAAAATCACTTTTGTTCCACAATGAATGTCTGGCAAAAAATAGTTAATTGTGATGTAAGCCGTTCTGAAACCAATCGGCAAATTACTCAAAATGCTTAACTCGCCGAGAAAATCACTTTTGTTCCACAATGAATGCCTGGCAAGATAGAGTTAATTGTGATGCAAGCCGTTCTGAAACCAATCGGCAAATTACTCAAAATGCTTAACTCGCCGAGAAAATCACTTTTTTCCCACAATGAATGTCTGGCAAAAAATAGTTAATTTTGATGCAAGACGTTCTGAAACCAATCGGCAAATTACTCAAAATGTTTAACTCGCCGAGAATATCACTTTTTTCCCACAATGAATGTCTGGCAAAAAATATAAATTTCAATGCAAGCCGTTCTGAAACCAATCGGCAAATTGCTCAAAATGCTTAACTCGCCGAGAAAATCACTTTTGTTCCACAATGAATGTCTGGCAAAAAATAGTAAATTTCAATGCAAGCCGTTCTGAAACCAATCGGCAAATTACTCAAAATGCTTAACTCGCCGAGAAAATCACTTTAGTTCCACAATGAATGTCTGGCAAAAAATAGTTAATTTCAATGCAAGCGGTTCTGAAACTTATCGTCAAATTACTCAAAATGCTTAACGCGCCGAGAAAATCACTGTTTTCCCACAATGAATGCCTGGCAAAAAATAGAAAATTGTGATGCAAGCCGTTCTGAAACCAATCGGCAAATTACTCAAAATGCTTAACGCGCCGAGAAAATCACTTTTGTTCCACAATGAATGTCTGGCAAAAAATAGTTAATTTTGATGCAAGACGTTCTGAAACCAATCGGCAAATTACTCAAAATGCTTAACTCGCCGAGAAAATCACTTTTGTTCCACAATGAATGCCTGGCAAAAAGTAGTTAATGTGATGCAAGCAGTTCTGAAACCAATCGGCATATTACTCAAAAAGCTTAACTCGCCGAGAAAATCACTTTTTTCCCACAATGAATGACTGGCAAAAAATATAAATTTCAATGCAAGCCGTTCTGAAACCAATCGGCAAATTACTCAAAATGCGTAACTCCGTGAAAATCACTTTTGTTCCACAATGAATGCCTGGCAAAAAATAGTTAATTTCAATGCAAGCCGTTCTGAAACCAATCGGCAAATTACTCAAAATGCTTAACGCTCCGAGAAAACCACTTTTGTCCCACAATGAGTGCCTGGCAAAAAATAGTTAATTGTGATGCAAGCCGTTTTTGAAAAGAATCGGCAAATTACTCAAAATGCTTAACTCGCCGAGAAAATCATATTTGTCCCACAATGAGTGCCTGGCAAAAAATAGTTAATTTCAATGCGAGCCGTTCGGAAACCAATCGGCAAATTACTCAAAATGCTTAACGCGCCGTGAAAATCACTTTTGTTCCACAATGAATGCCTGGCACAAAATAGTTAATTTCAATGCAAGCCGTTCTGAAAGCGATCGGCAAATTACTCAAAATGCTTAACTCGCCGAGAAAATCACTTTTGTCCCACAATGAATGTCTGGCAAAAAATGTAAATTTCAATGCAAGCCGTTCTGAAACCAATCGGCAAATTACTCAAAATGCTTAACTCTTCGAGAAAATCACTTTTGTTCCACAATGAATGTCTGGCAAAAAATAGTTAATTTCAATGCAAGCCGTTCTGAAACCAATTGGCAAATTACTCAAAATGCTTATCTCGCCGAGAAAATCACTTTTGTTCCACAATGAATGTCGGGCAAAAAATAGTAAATTTCAATGCAAGCCGTTTTGAAACCAATCGGCAAATTACTCAAAATGCTTAACTCGCCGAGAAAATCACTTTTGTTCCACAACGAATGCCTGGCAAAATAGAGTTAATTGTGATGCAAGCCGTTCTGAAACCAATCGGCAAATTAGTCAAAATGCTTAACTCGCCGAGAAAATCACTTTTGTTCCGCAATGAATGTCTGGCAAAAAATAGTTAATTGTGATGTAAGCCGTTCTGAAACCAATCGGCAAATTACTCAAAGTGCTTAACTCGCCGAGAAAATCACTTTTGTTCCACAATGAATGCCTGGCAAAATAGAGTTAATTGTGATGCAAGCCGTTCTGAAACCAATCGGCAAATTGCTCAAAATGCTTAACTCGCCGAGAAAATCACTTTTGTTCCACAATGAATGTCTGGCAAAAAATAGTAAATTTCAATGCATGCCGTTCTGAAACCAATCGGCAAATTACTCAAAATTCTTAACTTAACCGAGAAAATCACTTTTGTTCCACAATGAATGCCTGGCACAAAACAGTAAATTTCAAAGCAAGCCGTTCTGAAACCAATCGGCAAATTACTCAAAATGCTGAACACGCCGAGAAAAGCACTTTTTTCCCACAATGAATGTCTGGCAAAAAATAGTTAATTTTGATGCAAGACGTTCTAAAACCAATCGGCAAATTACTCAATATGCTTAACTCGCCGAGAATATCACTTTTTTCCCACAATGAATGTCTGGCAAAAAATATAAATTTCAATGCAAGCCGTTCTGAAACCAATCGGCGAATTGCTCAAAATGCTTAACTCGCCGAGAAAATCACTTTTGTTCCACAATGAATGTCTGGCAAAAAATAGTAGATCTCAATGCAAGCCGTTCTGAAACCAATCGGCAAATTGCTCAAAATGCTTACATCGCCGAGAAAATTACTTTTGTTCCACAATGAATGCCTGGCAAAAAGTAGTTAATTGTGATGCAAGCCGTTCTGAAACCAATAGGCAAATCACTCAAAATGCTTATCTCGCCGACAAAGTCACTTTTGTTCCACTATGAATGTCGGGCAAAAAATGTAAATTTCAATGCAAGCCGTTCTGAAACCAATCGGCAAATTACTCAAAATGCTTAACTCTTCGAGAAAATCACTTTTGTTCCACAATGAATGTCTGGCAAAAAATAGTTAATTTCAATGCAAGCCGTTCTGAAACCAATTGGCAAATTACTCAAAATGCTTATCTCGCCGAGAAAATCACTTTTGTTCCACAATGAATGTCGGGCAAAAAATAGTAAATTTCAATGCAAGCCGTTTTGAAACCAATCGGCAAATTACTCAAAATGCTTAACTCGCCGAGAAAATCACTTTTGTTCCACAACGAATGCCTGGCAAAATAGAGTTAATTGTGATGCAAGCCGTTCTGAAACCAATCGGCAAATTAGTCAAAATGCTTAACTCGCCGAGAAAATCACTTTTGTTCCACAATGAATGTCTGGCAAAAAATAGTTAATTGTGATGTAAGCCGTTCTGAAACCAATCGGCAAATTACTCAAACTGCTTAACTCGCCGAGAAAATCACTTTTGTTCCACAATGAATGCCTGGCAAAATAGAGTTAATTGTGATGCAAGCCATTCTGAAACCAATCGGCAAATTGCTCAAAATGCTTAACTCGCCGAGAAAATCACTTTTGTTCCACAATGAATGTCTGGCAAAAAATAGTAAATTTCAATGCATGCCGTTCTGAAACCAATCGGCAAATTACTCAAAATGCTTAACTTAACCGAGAAAATCACTTTTGTTCCACAATGAATGCCTGGCACAAAACAGTAAATTTCAAAGCAAGCCGTTCTGAAACCAATCGGCAAATTACTCAAAATGCTGAACACGCCGAGAAAAGCACTTTTTTCCCACAATGAATGTCTGGCAAAAAATAGTTAATTTTGATGCAAGACGTTCTAAAACCAATCGGCAAATTACTCAATATGCTTAACTCGCCGAGAATATCACTTTTTTCCCACAATGAATGTCTGGCAAAAAATATAAATTTCAATGCAAGCCGTTCTGAAACCAATCGGCGAATTGCTCAAAATGCTTAACTCGCCGAGAAAATCACTTTTGTTCCACAATGAATGTCTGGCAAAAAATAGTAGATCTCAATGCAAGCCGTTCTGAAACCAATCGGCAAATTGCTCAAAATGCTTACATCGCCGAGAAAATTACTTTTGTTCCACAATGAATGCCTGGCAAAAAGTAGTTAATTGTGATGCAAGCCGTTCTGAAACCAATAGGCAAATCACTCAAAATGCTTATCTCGCCGAGAAAGTCACTTTTGTTCCACTATGAATGTCGGGCAAAAAATAGTAAATTTCAATGCAAGCCTTTCTGAAACCAATCGGCAAATTACTCAAAATGCTTAACTCGCCGAGAAAATCACTTTTGTTCCACAATGAATGCCTGGCAAAATAGAGTTAATTGTGATGCAAGCCGTTCTGAAACCAATCGGCAAATTACTCAAAATGCTTAACTCGCCGAGAAAATCACTTTTGTTCCACAATGAATGTCTGGCAAAAAATAGTTAATTGTGATGTAAGCCGTTCTGAAACCAATCGGCAAATTACTCAAAATGCTTAACTCGCCGAGAAAATCACTTTTGTTCCACAATGAATGCCTGGCAAAATAGAGTTAATTGTGATGCAAGCCGTTCTGAAACCAATCGGCAAATTGCTCAAAATGCTTAAGTCGCCGAGAAAATCACTTTTGTTCCACAATGAATGTCTGGCAAAAAATAGTAAATTACAATGCATGCCGTTCTGAAACCAATCGGCAAATTACTCAAAATTCTTACATCGCCGAGAAAATTACTTTTGTTCCACAATGAATGCCTGGCAAAAAGTAGTTAATTGTGATGCAAGCCGTTCTGAAACCAATAGGCAAATTACTCAAAATGCTTATCTCGCCGAGAAAGTCACTTTTGTTCCACAATGAATGTCGGGCAAAAAATAGTAAATTTCAATGCAAGACTTTCTGAAACCAATCGGCAAATTACTCAAAATGCTTAACTCGCCGAGAAAATCACTTTTGTTCCACAATGAATGCCTGGCAAAATAGAGTTAATTGTGATGCAAGCCGTTCTGAAACCAATCGGCAAATTAGTCAAAATGCTTAACTCGCCGAGAAAATCACTTTTGTTCCACAATGAATGCCTGGCAAAATAGAGTTAATTTCAATGCAAGCCGTTCTGAAAGCGATCGGCAAATTACTCAAAATGCTTAACTCGCCGAGAAAATCACTTTTGTCCCACAATGAATGTCTGGCAAAAAATGTAAATTTCAATGCAAGCCGTTCTGAAACCAATCGGCAAATTACTCAAAATGCTTAACTCTTCGAGAAAATCACTTTTGTGCCACAATGAATGTCGGGCAAAAAATAGTTAATTTCAATGCAAGCCGTTCCGAAACCAATTGGCAAATTACTCAAAATGCTTATCTCGCCGAGAAAATCACTTTTGTTCCACAATGAATGCCGGGCAAAAAATAGTAAATTTCAATGCAAGCCGTTCTGAAACCAATCGGCAAATTAGTCAAAATGCTTAACTCGCCGAGAAAATCACTTTTGTTCCACAATGAATGTCTGGCAAAAAATAGTTAATTGTGATGTAAGCCGTTCTGAAACCAATCGGCAAATTACTCAAACTGCTTAACTCGCCGAGAAAATCACTTTTGTTCCACAATGAATGCCTGGCAAAATAGAGTTAATTGTGATGCAAGCCGTTCTGAAACCAATCGGCAAATTGCTCAAAATGCTTAACTCGCCGAGAAAATCACTTTTGTTCCACAATGAATGCCTGGCACAAAACAGTAAATTTCAAAGCAAGCCGTTCTGAAACCAATCGGCAAATTACTCAAAATGCTGAACACGCCGAGAAAAGCACTTTTTTCCCCCAATGAATGTCTGGCAAAAAATAGTTAATTTTGATGCAAGACGTTCTAAAACCAATCGGCAAATTACTCAATATGCTTAACTCGCCGAGAATATCACTTTTTTCCCACAATGAATGTCTGGCAAAAAATATAAATTTCAATGCAAGCCGTTCTGAAACCAATCGGCAAATTGCTCAAAATGCTTAACTCGCCGAGAAAATCACTTTTGTTCCACAATGAATGTCTGGCAAAAAATAGTAGATCTCAATGCAAGCCGTTCTGAAACCAATCGGCAAATTGCTCAAAATGCTTACATCGCCGAGAAAATTACTTTTGTTCCACAATGAATGCCTGGCAAAAAGTAGTTAATTGTGATGCAAGCCGTTCTGAAACCAATAGGCAAATCACTCAAAATGCTTATCTCGCCGAGAAAGTCACTTTTGTTCCACTATGAATGTCGGGCAAAAAATAGTAAATTTCAATGCAAGCCTTTCTGAAACCAATCGGCAAATTACTCAAAATGCTTAACTCGCCGAGAAAATCACTTTTGTTCCACAATGAATGCCTGGCAAAATAGAGTTAATTGTGATGCAAGCCGTTCTGAAACCAATCGGCAAATTACTCAAAATGCTTAACTCGCCGAGAAAATCACTTTTGTTCCACAATGAATGTCTGGCAAAAAATAGTTAATTGTGATGTAAGCCGTTCTGAAACCAATCGGCAAATTACTCAAAATGCTTAACTCGCCGAGAAAATCACTTTTGTTCCACAATGAATGCCTGGCAAAATAGAGTTAATTGTGATGCAAGCCGTTCTGAAACCAATCGGCAAATTGCTCAAAATGCTTAAGTCGCCGAGAAAATCACTTTTGTTCCACATTGAATGTCTGGCAAAAAATAGTAAATTACAATGCATGCCGTTCTGAAACCAATCGGCAAATTACTCAAAATTCTTACATCGCCGAGAAAATCACTTTTGTTCCACAATGAATACCTGGCAAAATAGAGTTAATTGTGATGCAAGCCGTTCTGAAACCAATCGGCAAATTAGTCAAAATGCTTAACTCGTTGAGAAAATCACTTTTGTTCCACAATGAATGCCTGGCAAAATAGAGTTAATTTCAATGCAAGCCGTTCTGAAAGCGATCGGCAAATTACTCAAAATGCTTAACTCGCCGAGAAAATCACTTTTGTCCCACAATGAATGTCTGGCAAAAAATGTAAATTTCAATGCAAGCCGTTCTGAAACCAATCGGCAAATTACTCAAAATGCTTAACTCTTCGAGAAAATCACTTTTGTGCCACAATGAATGTCGGGCAAAAAATAGTTAATTTCAATGCAAGCCGTTCCGAAACCAATTGGCAAATTACTCAAAATGCTTATCTCGCCGAGAAAATCACTTTTGTTCCACAATGAATGCCGGGCAAAAAATAGTAAATTTCAATGCAAGCCGTTCTGAAACCAATCGGCAAATTAGTCAAAATGCTTAACTCGCCGAGAAAATCACTTTTGTTCCACAATGAATGTCTGGCAAAAAATAGTTAATTGTGATGTAAGCCGTTCTGAAACCAATCGGCAAATTACTCAAACTGCTTAACTCGCCGAGAAAATCACTTTTGTTCCACAATGAATGCCTGGCAAAATAGAGTTAATTGTGATGCAAGCCGTTCTGAAACCAATCGGCAAATTGCTCAAAATGCTTAACTCGCCGAGAAAATCACTTTTGTTCCACAATGAATGCCTGGCACAAAACAGTAAATTTCAAAGCAAGCCGTTCTGAAACCAATCGGCAAATTAATCAAAATGCTGAACACGCCGAGAAAAGCACTTTTTTCCCCCAATGAATGTCTGGCAAAAAATAGTTAATTTTGATGCAAGACGTTCTAAAACCAATCGGCAAATTACTCAATATGCTTAACTCGCCGAGAATATCACTTTTTTCCCACAATGAATGTCTGGCAAAAAATATAAATTTCAATGCAAGCCGTTCTGAAACCAATCGGCAAATTGCTCAAAATGCTTAACTCGCCGAGAAAATCACTTTTGTTCCACAATGAATGTCTGGCAAAAAATAGTAGATCTCAATGCAAGCCGTTCTGAAACCAATCGGCAAATTGCTCAAAATGCTTACATCGCCGAGAAAATTACTTTTGTTCCACAATGAATGCCTGGCAAAAAGTAGTTAATTGTGATGCAAGCCGTTCTGAAACCAATAGGCAAATCACTCAAAATGCTTATCTCGCCGAGAAAGTCACTTTTGTTCCACTATGAATGTCTGGCAAAAAATAGTAAATTTCAATGCAAGCCGTTCTGAAACCAATCGGCAAATTACTCAAAATGCTTAACTCGCCGAGAAAATCACTTTTGTTCCACAATGAATGCCTGGCAAAATAGAGTTAATTGTGATGCAAGCCGTTCTGAAACCAATCGGCAAATTAGTCAAAATGCTTAACTCGCCGAGAAAATCACTTTTGTTCCACAATGAATGTCTGGCAAAAAATAGTTAATTGTGATGTAAGCCGTTCTGAAACCAATCGGCAAATTACTCAAAATGCTTAACTCGCCGAGAAAATCACTTTTGTTCCACAATGAATGCCTGGCAAAACGTAGTTAATTGTGATGCAAGCCGTTCTGAAACCAATAGGCAAATTACTCAAAATGCTTATCTCGCCGAGAAAGTCACTTTTGTTCCACAATGAATGTCGGGCAAAAAATAGTAAATTTCAATGCAAGCCGTTCTGAAACCAATCGGCAAATTACTCAAAATGCTTAACTCGCCGAGAAAATCACTTTTGTTCCACAATGAATGCCTGGCAAAATAGAGTTAATTGTGATGCAAGCCGTTCTGAAACCAATCGGCAAATTAGTCAAAATGCTTAACTCGCCGAGAAAATCACTTTTGTTCCACAATGAATGCCTGGCAAAATAGAGTTAATTTCAATGCAAGCCGTTCTGAAAGCGATCGGCAAATAACTCAAAATGCTTAACTCGCCGAGAAAATCACTTTTGTCCCACAATGAATGTCTGGCAAAAAATGTAAATTTCAATGCAAGCCGTTCTGAAACCAATCGGCAAATTACTCAAAATGCTTAACTCTTCGAGAAAATCACTTTTGTTCCACAATGAATGTCTGGCAAAAAATAGTTAATTTCAATGCAAGCCGTTCTGAAACCAATTGGCAAATTACTCAAAATGCTTATCTCGCCGAGAAAATCACTTTTGTTCCACAATGAATGTCGGGCAAAAAATAGTAAATTTCAATGCAAGCCGTTCTGAAACCAATCGGCAAATTACTCAAAATGCTTAACTCGCCGAGAAAATCACTTTTGTTCCACAATGAATGCCTGGCAAAATAGAGTTAATTGTGATGCAAGCCGTTCTGAAACCAATCGGCAAATTAGTCAAAATGCTTAACTCGCCGAGAAAATCACTTTTGTTCCACAATGAATGTCTGGCAAAAAATAGTTAATTGTGATGTAAGCCGTTCTGAAACCAATCGGCAAATTACTCAAACTGCTTAACTCGCCGAGAAAATCACTTTTGTTCCACAATGAATGCCTGGCAAAATAGAGTTAATTGTGATGCAAGCCGTTCTGAAACCAATCGGCAAATTGCTCAAAATGCTTAACTCGCCGAGAAAATCACTTTTGTTCCACAATGAATGTCTGGCAAAAAATAGTAAATTTCAATGCATGCCGTTCTGAAACCAATCGGCAAATTACTCAAAATGCTTAACTTAACCGAGAAAATCACTTTTGTTCCACAATGAATGCCTGGCACAAAACAGTAAATTTCAAAGCAAGCCGTTCTGAAACCAATCGGCAAATTACTCAAAATGCTGAACACGCCGAGAAAAGCACTTTTTTCCCACAATGAATGTCTGGCAAAAAATAGTTAATTTTGATGCAAGACGTTCTAAAACCAATCGGCAAATTACTCAATATGCTTAACTCGCCGAGAATATCACTTTTTTCCCACAATGAATGTCTGGCAAAAAATATAAATTTCAATGCAAGCCGTTCTGAAACCAATCGGCAAATTGCTCAAAATGCTTAACTCGCCGAGAAAATCACTTTTGTTCCACAATGAATGTCTGGCAAAAAATAGTAGATCTCAATGCAAGCCGTTCTGAAACCAATCGGCAAATTGCTCAAAATGCTTACATCGCCGAGAAAATTACTTTTGTTCCACAATGAATGCCTGGCAAAAAGTAGTTAATTGTGATGCAAGCCGTTCTGAAACCAATAGGCAAATCACTCAAAATGATTATCTCGCCGAGAAAGTCACTTTTGTTCCACTATGAATGTCGGGCAAAAAATAGTAAATTTCAATGCAAGCCGTTCTGAAACCAATCGGCAAATTACTCAAAATGCTTAACTCGCCGAGAAAATCACTTTTGTTCCACAATGAATGCCTGGCAAAATAGAGTTAATTGTGATGCAAGCCGTTCTGAAACCAATCGGCAAATTAGTCAAAATGCTTAACTCGCCGAGAAAATCACTTTTGTTCCACAATGAATGTCTGGCAAAAAATAGTTAATTGTGATGTAAGCCGTTCTGAAACCAATCGGCAAATTACTCAAAATGCTTAACTCGCCGAGAAAATCACTTTTGTTCCACAATGAATGCCTGGCAAAATAGAGTTAATTGTGATGCAAGCCGTTCTGAAACCAATCGGCAAATTGCTCAAAATGCTTAAGTCGCCGAGAAAATCACTTTTGTTCCACAATGAATGTCTGGCAAAAAATAGTAAATTTCAATGCATGCCGTTCTGAAACCAATCGGCAAATTACTCAAAATTCTTACATCGCCGAGAAAATTACTTTTGTTCCACAATGAATGCCTGGCAAAAAGTAGTTAATTGTGATGCAAGCCGTTCTGAAACCAATAGGCAAATTACTCAAAATGCTTATCTCGCCGAGAAAGTCACTTTTGTTCCACAATGAATGTCGGGCAAAAAATAGTAAATTTCAATGCAAGCCGTTCTGAAACCAATCGGCAAATTACTCAAAATGCTTAACTCGCCGAGAAAATCACTTTTGTTCCACAATGAATGCCTGGCAAAATAGAGTTAATTGTGATGCAAGCCGTTCTGAAACCAATCGGCAAATTAGTCAAAATGCTTAACTCGCCGAGAAAATCACTTTTGTTCCACAATGAATGTCTGGCAAAAAATAGTTAATTGTAATGTAAGCCGTTCTGAAACCAATCGGCAAATTACTCAAAATGCTTAACTCGCCGAGAAAATCACTTTTGTTCCACAATGAATGCCTGGCAAAATAGAGTTAATTGTGATGCAAGCCGTTCTGAAACCAATCGGCAAATTGCTCAAAATGCTTAACTCGCCGAGAAAATCACTTTTGTTCCACAATGAATGTCGGGCAAAAAATAGTAAATTTCAATGCAAGCCGTTCTGAAACCAATCGGCAAATTACTCAAAATGCTTAACTCGCCGAGAAAATCACTTTTGTTCCACAATGAATGCCTGGCAAAATAGAGTTAATTGTGATGCAAGCCGTTCTGAAACCAATCGGCAAATTAGTCAAAATGCTTAACTCGCCGAGAAAATCACTTTTGTTCCACAATGAATGTCTGGCAAAAAATAGTTAATTGTGATGTAAGCCGTTCTGAAACCAATCGGCAAATTACTCAAACTGCTTAACTCGCCGAGAAAATCACTTTTGTTCCACAATGAATGCCTGGCAAAATAGAGTTAATTGTGATGCAAGCCGTTCTGAAACCAATCGGCAAATTGCTCAAAATGCTTAACTCGCCGAGAAAATCACTTTTGTTCCACAATGAATGTCTGGCAAAAAATAGTAAATTTCAATGCATGCCGTTCTGAAACCAATCGGCAAATTACTCAAAATGCTTAACTTAACCGAGAAAATCACTTTTGTTCCACAATGAATGCCTGGCACAAAACAGTAAATTTCAAAGCAAGCCGTTCTGAAACCAATCGGCAAATTACTCAAAATGCTGAACACGCCGAGAAAAGCACTTTTTTCCCACAATGAATGTCTGGCAAAAAATAGTTAATTTTGATGCAAGACGTTCTAAAACCAATCGGCAAATTACTCAATATGCTTAACTCGCCGAGAATATCACTTTTTTCCCACAATGAATGTCTGGCAAAAAATATAAATTTCAATGCAAGCCGTTCTGAAACCAATCGGCAAATTGCTCAAAATGCTTAACTCGCCGAGAAAATCACTTTTGTTCCACAATGAATGTCTGGCAAAAAATAGTAGATCTCAATGCAAGCCGTTCTGAAACCAATCGGCAAATTGCTCAAAATGCTTACATCGCCGAGAAAATTACTTTTGTTCCACAATGAATGCCTGGCAAAAAGTAGTTAATTGTGATGCAAGCCGTTCTGAAACCAATAGGCAAATCACTCAAAATGCTTATCTCGCCGAGAAAGTCACTTTTGTTCCACTATGAATGTCGGGCAAAAAATAGTAAATGTCAATGCAAGCCGTTCTGAAACCAATCGGCAAATTACTCAAAATGCTTAACTCGCCGAGAAAATCACTTTTGTTCCACAATGAATGCCTGGCAAAATAGAGTTAATTGTGATGCAAGCCGTTCTGAAACCAATCGGCAAATTACTCAAAATGCTTAACTCGCCGAGAAAATCACTTTTGTTCCACAATGAATGTCTGGCAAAATAGAGTTAATTGTGATGCAAGCCGTTCTGAAACCAATCGGCAAATTGCTCAAAATGCTTAAGTCGCCGAGAAAATCACTTTTGTTCCACAATGAATGTCTGGCAAAAAATAGTAAATTTCAATGCATGCGGTTCTGAAACCAATCGGCAAATTTTCAAAATTCTTACATCGCCGAGAAAATCACTTTTGTTCCACAATGAATGCCTGGCAAAAAGTAGTTAATTGTGATGCAAGCCGTTCTGAAACCAATAGGCAAATTACTCAAAATGCTTATCTCGCCGAGAAAGTCACTTTTGTTCCACAATGAATGTCGGGCAAAAAATAGTAAATTTCAATGCAAGCCGTTCTGAAACCAATCGGCAAATTACTCAATATGCTTAACTCGCCGAGAATATCACTTTTTTCCCACAATGAATGTCTGGCAAAAAATATAAATTTCAATGCAAGCCGTTCTGAAACCAATCGGCAAATTGCTCAAAATGCTTAACTCGCCGAGAAAATCACTTTTGTTCCACAATGAATGTCTGGCAAAAAATAGTAGATCTCAATGCAAGCCGTTCTGAAACCAATCGGCAAATTGCTCAAAATGCTTACATCGCCGAGAAAATTACTTTTGTTCCACAATGAATGCCTGGCAAAAAGTAGTTAATTGTGATGCAAGCCGTTCTGAAACCAATAGGCAAATCACTCAAAATGCTTATCTCGCCGAGAAAGTCACTTTTGTTCCACTATGAATGTCGGGCAAAAAATAGTAAATTTCAATGCAAGCCGTTCTGAAACCAATCGGCAAATTACTCAAAATGCTTAACTCGCCGAGAAAATCACTTTTGTTCCACAATGAATGCCTGGCAAAATAGAGTTAATTGTGATGCAAGCCGTTCTGAAACCAATCGGCAAATTACTCAAAATGCTTAACTCGCCGAGAAAATCACTTTTGTTCCACAATGAATGTCTGGCAAAATAGAGTTAATTGTGATGCAAGCCGTTCTGAAACCAATCGGCAAATTGCTCAAAATGCTTAAGTCGCCGAGAAAATCACTTTTGTTCCACAATGAATGTCTGGCAAAAAATAGTAAATTTCAATGCATGCGGTTCTGAAACCAATCGGCAAATTACTCAAAATTCTTACATCGCCGAGAAAATCACTTTTGTTCCACAATGAATGCCTGGCAAAAAGTAGTTAATTGTGATGCAAGCCGTTCTGAAACCAATAGGCAAATTACTCAAAATGCTTATCTCGCCGAGAAAGTCACTTTTGTTCCACAATGAATGTCGGGCAAAAAATAGTAAATTTCAATGCAAGCCGTTCTGAAACCAATCGGCAAATTACTCAAAATGCTTAACTCGCCGAGAAAATCACTTTTGTTCCACAATGAATGCCTGGCAAAATAGAGTTAATTGTGATGCAAGCCGTTCTGAAACCAATCGGCAAATTAGTCAAAATGCTTAACTCGCCGAGAAAATCACTTTTGTTCCACAATGAATGTCTGGCAAAAAATAGTTAATTGTAATGTAAGCCGTTCTGAAACCAATCGGCAAATTACTCAAAATGCTTAACTCGCCGAGAAAATCACTTTTGTTCCACAATGAATGCCTGGCAAAATAGAGTTAATTGTGATGCAAGCCGTTCTGAAACCAATCGGCAAATTGCTCAAAATGCTTAACTCGCCGAGAAAATCACTTTTGTTCCACAATGAATGTCGGGCAAAAAATAGTAAATTTCAATGCAAGCCGTTCTGAAACCAATCGGCAAATTACTCAAAATGCTTAACTCGCCGAGAAAATCACTTTTGTTCCACAATGAATGCCTGGCAAAATAGAGTTAATTGTGATGCAAGCCGTTCTGAAACCAATCGGCAAATTAGTCAAAATGCTTAACTCGCCGAGAAAATCACTTTTGTTCCACAATGAATGTCTGGCAAAAAATAGTTAATTGTGATGTAAGCCGTTCTGAAACCAATCGGCAAATTACTCAAACTGCTTAACTCGCCGAGAAAATCACTTTTGTTCCACAATGAATGCCTGGCAAAATAGAGTTAATTGTGATGCAAGCCGTTCTGAAACCAATCGGCAAATTGCTCAAAATGCTTAACTCGCCGAGAAAATCACTTTTGTTCCACAATGAATGTCTGGCAAAAAATAGTAAATTTCAATGCATGCCGTTCTGAAACCAATCGGCAAATTACTCAAAATGCTTAACTTAACCGAGAAAATCACTTTTGTTCCACAATGAATGCCTGGCACAAAACAGTAAATTTCAAAGCAAGCCGTTCTGAAACCAATCGGCAAATTACTCAAAATGCTGAACACGCCGAGAAAAGCACTTTTTTCCCACAATGAATGTCTGGCAAAAAATAGTTAATTTTGATGCAAGACGTTCTAAAACCAATCGGCAAATTACTCAATATGCTTAACTCGCCGAGAATATCACTTTTTTCCCACAATGAATGTCTGGCAAAAAATATAAATTTCAATGCAAGCCGTTCTGAAACCAATCGGCAAATTGCTCAAAATGCTTAACTCGCCGAGAAAATCACTTTTGTTCCACAATGAATGTCTGGCAAAAAATAGTAGATCTCAATGCAAGCCGTTCTGAAACCAATCGGCAAATTGCTCAAAATGCTTACATCGCCGAGAAAATTACTTTTGTTCCACAATGAATGCCTGGCAAAAAGTAGTTAATTGTGATGCAAGCCGTTCTGAAACCAATAGGCAAATCACTCAAAATGCTTATCTCGCCGAGAAAGTCACTTTTGTTCCACTATGAATGTCGGGCAAAAAATAGTAAATTTCAATGCAAGCCGTTCTGAAACCAATCGGCAAATTACTCAAAATGCTTAACTCGCCGAGAAAGTCACTTTTGTTCCACAATGAATGCCTGGCAAAATAGAGTTAATTGTGATGCAAGCCGTTCTGAAACCAATCGGCAAATTAGTCAAAATGCTTAACTCGCCGAGAAAATCACTTTTGTTCCACAATGAATGTCTGGCAAAAAATAGTTAATTGTGATGTAAGCCGTTCTGAAACCAATCGGCAAATTACTCAAAATGCTTAACTCGCCGAGAAAATCACTTTTGTTCCACAATGAATGCCTGGCAAAATAGAGTTAATTGTGATGCAAGCCGTTCTGAAACCAATCGGCAAATTGCTCAAAATGCTTAAGTCGCCGAGAAAATCACTTTTGTTCCACAATGAATGTCTGGCAAAAAATAGTAAATTTCAATGCATGCCGTTCTGAAACCAATCGGCAAATTACTCAAAATTCTTACATCGCCGAGAAAATCACTTTTGTTCCACAATGAATGCCTGGCAAAAAGTAGTTAATTGTGATGCAAGCCGTTCTGAAACCAATAGGCAAATTACTCAAAATGCTTATCTCGCCGAGAAAGTCACTTTTGTTCCACAATGAATGTCGGGCAAAAAATAGTAAATTTCAATGCAAGCCGTTCTGAAACCAATCGGCAAATTACTCAAAATGCTTAACTCTCCGAGAAAATCACTTTTGTTCCACAATGAATGCCTGGCAAAATAGAGTTAATTGTGATGCAAGCCGTTCTGAAACCAATCGGCAAATTAGTCAAAATGCTTAACTCGCCGAGAAAATCACTTTTGTTCCACAATGAATGTCTGGCAAAAAATAGTTAATTGTGATGTAAGCCGTTCTGAAACCAATCGGCAAATTACTCAAAATGCTTAACTCGCCGAGAAAATCACTTTTGTTCCACAATGAATGCCTGGCAAAATAGAGTTAATTGTGATGCAAGCCGTTCTGAAACCAATCGGCAAATTGCTCAAAATGCTTAACTCGCCGAGAAAATCACTTTTGTTCCACAATGAATGTCTGGCAAAAAATAGTAAATTTCAATGCATGCCGTTCTGAAACCAATCGGCAAATTACTCAAAATGCTTAACTTAACCGAGAAAATCACTTTTGTTCCACAATGAATGCCTGGCACAAAACAGTAAATTTCAATGCAAGCCGTTCTGAAACCAATCGGCAAATTACTCAAAATGCTTACATCGCCGAGAAAATCACTTTTGTTGCACAATGAATGACTGGCAAAAAGTAGTTAATTGTGATGCAAGCCGTTCTGAAACCAATGGGCAAATTACTCAAAATGCTTATCTCTACGAGAAAATCACTTTTGTCCCACAATGAATGTCTGGCAAAAAATGTAAATTTCAATGCAAGCCGTTCTGAAACCAATCGGCAAATTACTCAAAATGCTTAACTCTCCGAGAAAATCACTTTTGTTCCACAATGAATGTCTGGCAAAAAATAGTAAATTTCAATGCAAGCCGTTCTGAAACCAATCGGCAAATTACTCAAAATGCTTAACTCGCCGAGAAAATCACTTTTGTTCCACAATGAATGCCTGGCAAAATAGAGTTAATTGTGATGCAAGCCGTTCTGAAACCAATCGGCAAATTAGTCAAAATGCTTAACTCGCCGAGAAAATCACTTTTGTTCCACAATGAATGTCTGGCAAAAAATAGTTAATTGTGATGTAAGCCGTTCTGAAACCAATCGGCAAATTACTCAAACTGCTTAACTCGCCGAGAAAATCACTTTTGTTCCACAATGAATGCCTGGCAAAATAGAGTTAATTGTGATGCAAGCCGTTCTGAAACCAATCGGCAAATTGCTCAAAATGCTTAACTCGCCGAGAAAATCACTTTTGTTCCACAATGAATGTCTGGCAAAAAATAGTAAATTTCAATGCATGCCGTTCTGAAACCAATCGGCAAATTGCTCAAAATGCTTAACTCGCCGAGAAAATCACTTTTGTTCCACAATGAATGTCTGGCAAAAAATAGTAGATCTCAATGCAAGCCGTTCTGAAACCAATCGGCAAATTGCTCAAAATGCTTACATCGCCGAGAAAATTACTTTTGTTCCACAATGAATGCCTGGCAAAA
The DNA here is from genome assembly GCF_047496885.1 of Scyliorhinus torazame. NCBI lineage: Eukaryota > Metazoa > Chordata > Chondrichthyes > Carcharhiniformes > Scyliorhinidae > Scyliorhinus > Scyliorhinus torazame. The sequence goes on along the minus strand of NC_092714.1, from coordinate 166,251,636 downwards.
AGTAGTTAATTGTGATGCAAGCCGTTCTGAAACCAATAGGCAAATCACTCAAAATGCTTATCTCGCCGAGAAAGTCACTTTTGTTCCACTATTAATGTCGGGCAAAAAATAGTAAATTTCAATGCAAGCCGTTCTGAAACCAATCGGCAAATTACTCAAAATGCTTAACTCGCCGAGAAAATCACTTTTGTTCCACAATGGATGCCTGGCAAAATAGAGTTAATTGTGATGCAAGCCGTTCTGAAACCAATCGGCAAATTAGTCAAAATGCTTAACTCGCCGAGAAAATCACTTTTGTTCCACAATGAATGTCTGGCAAAAAATAGTTAATTGTGATGTAAGCCGTTCTGAAACCAATCGGCAAATTACTCAAAATGCTTAACTCGCCGAGAAAATCACTTTTGTTCCACAATGAATGCCTGGCAAAATAGAGTTAATTGTGATGCAAGCCGTTCTGAAACCAATCGGCAAATTGCTCAAAATGCTTAAGTCGCCGAGAAAATCACTTTTGTTCCACAATGAATGTCTGGCAAAAAATAGTAAATTTCAATGCATGCCGTTCTGAAACCAATCGGCAAATTACTCAAAATTCTTACATCGCCGAGAAAATTACTTTTGTTCCACAATGAATGCCTGGCAAAAAGTAGTTAATTGTGATGCAAGCCGTTCTGAAACCAATAGGCAAATTACTCAAAATGCTTATCTCGCCGAGAAAGTCACTTTTGTTCCACAATGAATGTCGGGCAAAAAATAGTAAATTTCAATGCAAGCCGTTCTGAAACCAATCGGCAAATTACTCAAAATGCTTAACTCGCCGAGAAAATCACTTTTGTTCCACAATGAATGCCTGGCAAAATAGAGTTAATTGTGATGCAAGCCGTTCTGAAACCAATCGGCAAATTAGTCAAAATGCTTAACTCGCCGAGAAAATCACTTTTGTTCCACAATGAATGCCTGGCAAAATAGAGTTAATTTCAATGCAAGCCGTTCTGAAAGCGATCGGCAAATTACTCAAAATGCTTAACTCGCCGAGAAAATCACTTTTGTCCCACAATGAATGTCTGGCAAAAAATGTAAATTTCAATGCAAGCCGTTCTGAAACCAATCGGCAAATTACTCAAAATGCTTAACTCTTCGAGAAAATCACTTTTGTTCCACAATGAATGTCTGGCAAAAAATAGTTAATTTCAATGCAAGCCGTTCTGAAACCAATTGGCAAATTACTCAAAATGCTTGTCTCGCCGAGAAAATCACTTTTGTTCCACAATGAATGTCGGGCAAAAAATAGTAAATTTCAATGCAAGCCGTTCTGAAACCAATCGGCAAATTACTCAAAATGCTTAACTCGCCGAGAAAATCACTTTTGTTCCACAATGAATGCCTGGCAAAATAGAGTTAATTGTGATGCAAGCCGTTCTGAAACCAATCGGCAAATTAGTCAAAATGCTTAACTCGCCGAGAAAATCACTTTTGTTCCACAATGAATGTCTGGCAAAAAATAGTTAATTGTGATGTAAGCCGTTCTGAAACCAATCGGCAAATTACTCAAACTGCTTAACTCGCCGAGAAAATCACTTTTGTTCCACAATGAATGCCTGGCAAAATAGAGTTAATTGTGATGCAAGCCGTTCTGAAACCAATCGGCAAATTGCTCAAAATGCTTAACTCGCCGAGAAAATCACTTTTGTTCCACAATGAATGTCTGGCAAAAAATAGTAAATTTCAATGCATGCCGTTCTGAAACCAATCGGCAAATTACTCAAAATGCTTAACTTAACCGAGAAAATCACTTTTGTTCCACAATGAATGCCTGGCACAAAACAGTAAATTTCAATGCAAGCCGTTCTGAAACCAATCGGCAAATTACTCAAAATGCTTACATCGCCGAGAAAATCACTTTTGTTGCACAATGAATGCCTGGCAAAAAGTAGTTAATTGTGATGCAAGCCGTTCTGAAACCAATGGGCAAATTACTCAAAATGCTTAACTCTACGAGAAAATCACTTTTGTCCCACAATGAATGTCTGGCAAAAAATGTAAATTTCAATGCAAGCCGTTCTGAAACCAATCGGCAAATTACTCAAAATGCTTAACTCTCCGAGAAAATCACTTTTGTTCCACAATGAATGTCTGGCAAAAAATAGTAAATTTCAATGCAAGCCGTTCTGAAACCAATCGGCAAATTACTCAAAATGCTTAACTCGCCGAGAAAATCACTTTTGTTCCACAATGAATGCCTGGCAAAATAGAGTTAATTGTGATGCAAGCCGTTCTGAAACCAATCGGCAAATTAGTCAAAATGCTTAACTCGCCGAGAAAATCACTTTTGTTCCACAATGAATGTCTGGCAAAAAATAGTTAATTGTGATGTAAGCCGTTCTGAAACCAATCGGCAAATTACTCAAACTGCTTAACTCGCCGAGAAAATCACTTTTGTTCCACAATGAATGCCTGGCAAAATAGAGTTAATTGTGATGCAAGCCGTTCTGAAACCAATCGGCAAATTGCTCAAAATGCTGAACTCGCCGAGAAAATCACTTTTGTTCCACAATGAATGTCTGGCAAAAAATAGTAAATTTCAATGCATGCCGTTCTGAAACCAATCGGCAAATTACTCAAAATGCTTAACTTAACCGAGAAAATCACTTTTGTTCCACAATGAATGCCTGGCACAAAACAGTAAATTTCAAAGCAAGCCGTTCTGAAACCAATCGGCAAATTACTCAAAATGCAGAACACGCCGAGAAAAGCACTTTTTTCCCACAATGAATGTCTGGCAAAAAATAGTTAATTTTGATGCAAGACGTTCTAAAACCAATCGGCAAATTACTCAATATGCTTAACTCGCCGAGAATATCACTTTTTTCCCACAATGAATGTCTGGCAAAAAATATAAATTTCAATGCAAGCCGTTCTGAAACCAATCGGCAAATTGCTCAAAATGCTTAACTCGCCGAGAAAATCACTTTTGTTCCACAATGAATGTCTGGCAAAAAATAGTAGATCTCAATGCAAGCCGTTCTGAAACCAATCGGCAAATTGCTCAAAATGCTTACATCGCCGAGAAAATTACTTTTGTTCCACAATGAATGCCTGGCAAAAAGTAGTTAATTGTGATGCAAGCCGTTCTGAAACCAATAGGCAAATCACTCAAAATGCTTATCTCGCCGAGAAAGTCACTTTTGTTCCACTATTAATGTCGGGCAAAAAATAGTAAATTTCAATGCAAGCCGTTCTGAAACCAATCGGCAAATTACTCAAAATGCTTAACTCGCCGAGAAAATCACTTTTGTTCCACAATGAATGCCTGGCAAAATAGAGTTAATTGTGATGCAAGCCGTTCTGAAACCAATCGGCAAATTAGTCAAAATGCTTAACTCGCCGAGAAAATCACTTTTGTTCCACAATGAATGTCTGGCAAAAAATAGTTAATTGTGATGTAAGCCGTTCTGAAACCAATCGGCAAATTACTCAAAATGCTTAACTCGCCGAGAAAATCACTTTTGTTCCACAATGAATGCCTGGCAAAATAGAGTTAATTGTGATGCAAGCCGTTCTGAAACCAATCGGCAAATTGCTCAAAATGCTTAAGTCGCCGAGAAAATCACTTTTGTTCCACAATGAATGTCTGGCAAAAAATAGTAAATTTCAATGCATGCCGTTCTGAAACCAATCGGCAAATTACTCAAAATTCTTACATCGCCGAGAAAATTACTTTTATTCCACAATGAATGCCTGGCAAAAAGTAGTTAATTGTGATGCAAGCCGTTCTGAAACCAATCGGCAAATTACTCAAAATGCAGAACACGCCGAGAAAAGCACTTTTTTCCCACAATGAATGTCTGGCAAAAAATAGTTAATTTTGATGCAAGACGTTCTAAAACCAATCGGCAAATTACTCAATATGCTTAACTCGCCGAGAATATCACTTTTTTCCCACAATGAATGTCTGGCAAAAAATATAAATTTCAATGCAAGCCGTTCTGAAACCAATCGGCAAATTGCTCAAAATGCTTAACTCGCCGAGAAAATCACTTTTGTTCCACAATGAATGTCTGGCAAAAAATAGTAGATCTCAATGCAAGCCGTTCTGAAACCAATCGGCAAATTGCTCAAAATGCTTACATCGCCGAGAAAATTACTTTTGTTCCACAATGAATGCCTGGCAAAAAGTAGTTAATTGTGATGCAAGCCGTTCTGAAACCAATAGGCAAATCACTCAAAATGCTTATCTCGCCGAGAAAGTCACTTTTGTTCCACTATTAATGTCGGGCAAAAAATAGTAAATTTCAATGCAAGCCGTTCTGAAACCAATCGGCAAATTACTCAAAATGCTTAACTCGCCGAGAAAATCACTTTTGTTCCACAATGAATGCCTGGCAAAATAGAGTTAATTGTGATGCAAGCCGTTCTGAAACCAATCGGCAAATTAGTCAAAATGCTTAACTCGCCGAGAAAATCACTTTTGTTCCACAATGAATGTCTGGCAAAAAATAGTTAATTGTGATGTAAGCCGTTCTGAAACCAATCGGCAAATTACTCAAAATGCTTAACTCGCCGAGAAAATCACTTTTGTTCCACAATGAATGCCTGGCAAAATAGAGTTAATTGTGATGCAAGCCGTTCTGAAACCAATCGGCAAATTGCTCAAAATGCTTAAGTCGCCGAGAAAATCACTTTTGTTCCACAATGAATGTCTGGCAAAAAATAGTAAATTTCAATGCATGCCGTTCTGAAACCAATCGGCAAATTACTCAAAATTCTTACATCGCCGAGAAAATTACTTTTATTCCACAATGAATGCCTGGCAAAAAGTAGTTAATTGTGATGCAAGCCGTTCTGAAACCAATAGGCAAATTACTCAAAATGCTTATCTCGCCGAGAAAGTCACTTTTGTTCCACAATGAATGTCGGGCAAAAAATAGTAAATTTCAATGCAAGCCGTTCTGAAACCAATCGGCAAATTACTCAAAATGCTTAACTCGCCGAGAAAATCACTTTTGTTCCACAATGAATGCCTGGCAAAATAGAGTTAATTGTGATGCAAGCCGTTCTGAAACCAATCGGCAAATTAGTCAAAATGCTTAACTCGCCGAGAAAATCACTTTTGTTCCACAATGAATGTCTGGGAAAAAATAGTTAATTGTGATGTAAGCCGTTCTGAAACCAATCGGCAAATTACTCAAACTGCTTAACTCGCCGAGAAAATCACTTTTGTTCCACAATGAATGCCTGGCAAAATAGAGTTAATTGTGATGCAAGCCGTTCTGAAACCAATCGGCAAATTGCTCAAAATGCTTAAGTCGCCGAGAAAATCACTTTTGTTCCACAATGAATGTCTGGCAAAAAATAGTAAATTTCAATGCATGCCGTTCTGAAACCAATCGGCAAATTACTCAAAATTCTTGCATCGCCGAGAAAATTACTTTTATTCCACAATGAATGCCTGGCAAAAAGTAGTTAATTGTGATGCAAGCCGTTCTGAAACCAATAGGCAAATTACTCAAAATGCTTATCTCGCCGAGAAAGTCACTTTTGTTCCACAATGAATGTCGGGCAAAAAATAGTAAATTTCAATGCAAGCCGTTCTGAAACCAATCGGCAAATTACTCAAAATGCTTAACTCGCCGAGAAAATCACTTTTGTTCCACAATGAATGCCTGGCAAAATAGAGTTAATTGTGATGCAAGCCGTTCTGAAACCAATCGGCAAATTAGTCAAAATGCTTAACTCGCCGAGAAAATCAGTTTGTTCCACAATGAATGTCTGGCAAAAAATAGTTAATTGTGATGTAAGCCGTTCTGAAACCAATCGGCAAATTACTCAAACTGCTTAACTCGCCGAGAAAATCACTTTTGTTCCACAATGAATGCCTGGCAAAATAGAGTTAATTGTGATGCAAGCCGTTCTGAAACCAATCGGCAAATTGCTCAAAATGCTTAACTCGCCGAGAAAATCACTTTTGTTCCACAATGAATGTCTGGCAAAAAATAGTAAATTTCAATGCATGCCGTTCTGAAACCAATCGGCAAATTACTCAAAATGCTTAACTTAACCGAGAAAATCACTTTTGTTCCACAATGAATGCCTGGCACAAAACAGTAAATTTCAATGCAAGCCGTTCTGAAACCAATCGGCAAATTACTCAAAATGCTTACATCGCCGAGAAAATCACTTTTGTTGCACAATGAATGCCTGGCAAAAAGTAGTTAATTGTGATGCAAGCCGTTCTGAAACCAATGGGCAAATTACTCAAAATGCTTAACTCTACGAGAAAATCACTTTTGTCCCACAATGAATGTCTGGCAAAAAATTTAAATTTCAATGCAAGCCGTTCTGAAACCAATCGGCAAATTACTCAAAATGCTTAACTCTCCGAGAAAATCACTTTTGTTCCACAATGAATGTCTGGCAAAAAATAGTAAATTTCAATGCAAGCCGTTCTGAAACCAATCGGCAAATTACTCAAAATGCTTAACTCGCCGAGAAAATCACTTTTGTTCCACAATGAATGCCTGGCAAAATAGAGTTAATTTCAATGCAAGCCGTTCTGAAAGCGATCGGCAAATTACTCAAAATGCTTAACTCGCCGAGAAAATCACTTTTGTCCCACAATGAATGTCTGAACAAAAAATGTAAATTTCAATGCAAGCCGTTCTGAAACCAATCGGCAAATTACTCAAAATGCTTAACTCTTCGAGAAAATCACTTTTGTTCCACAATGAATGTCTGGCAAAAAATAGTTAATTTCAATGCAAGCCGTTCTGAAACCAATTGGCAAATTACTCAAAATGCTTATCTCGCCGAGAAAATCACTTTTGTTCCACAATGAATGTCGGGCAAAAAATAGTAAATTTCAATGCAAGCCGTTCTGAAACCAATCGGCAAATTACTCAAAATGCTTAACTCGCCGAGAAAATCACTTTTGTTCCACAATGAATGCCTGGCAAAATAGAGTTAATTGTGATGCAAGCCGTTCTGAAACCAATCGGCAAATTAGTCAAAATGCTTAACTCGCCGAGAAAATCACTTTTGTTCCACAATGAATGTCTGGCAAAAAATAGTTAATTGTGATGTAAGCCGTTCTGAAACCAATCGGCAAATTACTCAAACTGCTTAACTCGCCGAGAAAATCACTTTTGTTCCACAATGAATGCCTGGCAAAATAGAGTTAATTGTGACGCAAGCCGTTCTGAAACCAATCGGCAAATTGCTCAAAATGCTTAACTCGCCGAGAAAATCACTTTTGTTCCACAATGAATGTCTGGCAAAAAGTAGTTAATTGTGATGCAAGCCGTTCTGAAACCAATAGGCAAATCACTCAAAATGCTTATCTCGCCGAGAAAGTCACTTTTGTTCCACTATGAATGTCGGGCAAAAAATAGTAAATTTCAATGCAAGCCGTTCTGAAACCAATCGGCAAATTACTCAAAATGCTTAACTCGCCGAGAAAATCACTTTTGTTCCACAATGAATGCCTGGCAAAATAGAGTTAATTGTGATGCAAGCCGTTCTGAAACCAATCGGCAAATTAGTCAAAATGCTTAACTCGCCGAGAAAATCACTTTTGTTCCACAATGAATGTCTGGCAAAAAATAGTTAATTGTGATGTAAGCCGTTCTGAAACCAATCGGCAAATTACTCAAAATGCTTAACTCGCCGAGAAAATCACTTTTGTTCCACAATGAATGCCTGGCAAAATAGAGTTAATTGTGATGCAAGCCGTTCTGAAACCAATCGGCAAATTGCTCAAAATGCTTAAGTCGCCGAGAAAATCACTTTTGTTCCACAATGAATGTCTGGCAAAAAATAGTAAATTTCAATGCATGCCGTTCTGAAACCAATCGGCAAATTACTCAAAATTCTTACATCGCCGAGAAAATTACTTTTGTTCCACAATGAATGCCTGGCAAAAAGTAGTTAATTGTGATGCAAGCCGTTCTGAAACCAATAGGCAAATTACTCAAAATGCTTATCTCGCCGAGAAAGTCACTTTTGTTCCACAATGAATGTCGGGCAAAAAATAGTAAATTTCAATGCAAGCCGTTCTGAAACCAATCGGCAAATTACTCAAAATGCTTAACTCGCCGAGAAAATCACTTTTGTTCCACAATGAATGCCTGGCAAAATAGAGTTAATTGTGATGCAAGCCGTTCTGAAACCAATCGGCAAATTGCTCAAAATGCTTAAGTCGCCGAGAAAATCACTTTTTTCCCACAATGAATGTCTGGCAAAAAATAGTTAATTTTGATGCAAGACGTTCTAAAACCAATCGGCAAATTACTCAATATGCTTAACTCGCCGAGAATATCACTTTTTTCCCACAATGAATGTCTGGCAAAAAATATAAATTTCAATGCAAGCCGTTCTGAAACCAATCGGCAAATTGCTCAAAATGCTTAACTCGCCGAGAAAATCACTTTTGTTCCACAATGAATGTCTGGCAAAAAATAGTAGATCTCAATGCAAGCCGTTCTGAAACCAATCGGCAAATTGCTCAAAATGCTTACATCGCCGAGAAAATTACTTTTGTTCCACAACGAATGCCTGGCAAAAAGTAGTTAATTGTGATGCAAGCCGTTCTGAAACCAATAGGCAAATCACTCAAAATGCTTATCTCGCCGAGAAAGTCACTTTTGTTCCACTATGAATGTCGGGCAAAAAATAGTAAATTTCAATGCAAGCCGTTCTGAAACCAATCGGCAAATTACTCAAAATGCTTAACTCGCCGAGAAAATCACTTTTGTTCCACAATGAATGCCTGGCAAAATAGAGTTAATTGTGATGCAAGCCGTTCTGAAACCAATCGGCAAATTAGTCAAAATGCTTAACTCGTGAGAAAATCACTTTTGTTCCACAATGAATGTCTGGCAAAAAATAGTTAATTGTGATGTAAGCCGTTCTGAAACCAATCGGCAAATTACTCAAAATGCTTAACTCGCCGAGAAAATCACTTTTGTTCCACAATGAATGCCTGGCAAAATAGAGTTAATTGTGATGCAAGCCGTTCTGAAACCAATCGGCAAATTGCTCAAAATGCTTAAGTCGCCGAGAAAATCACTTTTGTTCCACAATGAATGTCTGGCAAAAAATATTAAATTTCAATGCATGCCGTTCTGAAACCAATCGGCAAATTACTCAAAATTCTTACATCGCCGAGAAAATTACTTTTGTTCCACAATGAATGCCTGGCAAAAAGTAGTTAATTGTGATGCAAGCCGTTCTGAAACCAATAGGCAAATTACTCAAAATGCTTATCTCGCCGAGAAAGTCACTTTTGTTCCACAATGAATGTCGGGCAAAAAATAGTAAATTTCAATGCAAGCCGTTCTGAAACCAATCGGCAAATTACTCAAAATGCTTAACTCGCCGAGAAAATCACTTTTGTTCCACAATGAATGCCTGGCAAAATAGAGTTAATTGTGATGCAAGCCGTTCTGAAACCAATCGGCAAATTAGTCAAAATGCTTAACTCGCCGAGAAAATCACTTTTGTTCCACAATGAATGTCTGGCAAAAAATAGTTAATTGTGATGTAAGCCGTTCTGAAACCAATCGGCAAATTACTCAAAATGCTTAACTCGCCGAGAAAATCACTTTTGTTCCACAATGAATGCCTGGCAAAATAGAGTTAATTGTGATGCAAGCCGTTCTGAAACCAATCGGCAAATTAGTCAAAATGCTTAACTCGCCAAGAAAATCACTTTTGTTCCACAATGAATGTCTGGCAAAAAATAGTTAATTGTGATGGATGCCGTTCTGAAACCAATCGGCAAATTACTCAAAATGCTTAACTCGCCGAGAAAATCACTTTTGTTCCACAATGAATGCCTGGCAAAATAGAGTTAATTGTGATGCAAGCCGTTCTGAAACCAATCGGCAAATTGCTCAAAATGCTTAACTCGCCGAGAAAATCACTTTTGTTCCACAATGAATGTCTGGCAAAAAATAGTAAATTTCAATGCATGCCGTTCTGAAACCAATCGGCAAATTACTCAAAATGCTTAACTTAACCGAGAAAATCACTTTTGTCCCACAATGAATGTCTGGCAAAAAATGTAAATTTCAATGCAAGCCGTTCTGAAACCAATCGGCAAATTACTCAAAATGCTTAACTCTCCGAGAAAATCACTTTTGTTCCACAATGAATGTCTGGCAAAAAATAGTTAATTTCAATGCAAGCCGTTCTGAAACCAATCGGCAAATTGCTCAAAATGCTTAATTCGCCGAGAAAATCACTTTTGTTCCACAATGAATGTCTGGCAAAAAATAGTAGATTTCAATGCAAGCCGTTCTGAAAGCGATCGGCAAATTACTCAAAATGCTTAACTCGCCGAGAAAATCACTTTTGTCCCACAATGAATGTCTGGCAAAAAATGTAAATTTCAATGCAAGCCGTTCTGAAACCAATCGGCAAATTACTCAAAATGCTTAACTCTTCGAGAAAATCACTTTTGTTCCACAATGAATGTCTGGCAAAAAATAGTTAATTTCAATGCAAGCCGTTCTGAAACCAATTGGCAAATTACTCAAAATGCTTGTCTCGCCGAGAAAATCACTTTTGTTCCACAATGAATGTCGGGCAAAAAATAGTAAATTTCAATGCAAGCCGTTCTGAAACCAATCGGCAAATTACTCAAAATGCTTAACTCGCCGAGAAAATCACTTTTGTTCCACAATGAATGCCTGGCAAAATAGAGTTAATTGTGATGCAAGCCGTTCTGAAACCAATCGGCAAATTAGTCAAAATGCTTAACTCGCCGAGAAAATCACTTTTGTTCCACAATGAATGTCTGGCAAAAAATAGTTAATTGTGATGTAAGCCGTTCTGAAACCAATCGGCAAATTACTCAAAATGCTTAACTCGCCGAGAAAATCACTTTTGTTCCACAATGAATGCCTGGCAAAATAGAGTTAATTGTGATGCAAGCCGTTCTGAAACCAATCGGCAAATTAGTCAAAATGCTTAACTCGCCAAGAAAATCACTTTTGTTCCACAATGAATGTCTGGCAAAAAATAGTTAATTGTGATGGATGCCGTTCTGAAACCAATCGGCAAATTACTCAAAATGCTTAACTCGCCGAGAAAATCACTTTTGTTCCACAATGAATGCCTGGCAAAATAGAGTTAATTGTGATGCAAGCCGTTCTGAAACCAATCGGCAAATTGCTCAAAATGCTTAACTCGCCGAGAAAATCACTTTTGTTCCACAATGAATGTCTGGCAAAAAATAGTAAATTTCAATGCATGCCGTTCTGAAACCAATCGGCAAATTACTCAAAATGCTTAACTTAACCGAGAAAATCACTTTTGTCCCACAATGAATGTCTGGCAAAAAATGTAAATTTCAATGCAAGCCGTTCTGAAACCAATCGGCAAATTACTCAAAATGCTTAACTCTCCGAGAAAATCACTTTTGTTCCACAATGAATGTCTGGCAAAAAATAGTTAATTTCAATGCAAGCCGTTCTGAAACCAATCGGCAAATTGCTCAAAATGCTTAATTCGCCGAGAAAATCACTTTTGTTCCACAATGAATGTCTGGCAAAAAATAGTAGATTTCAATGCAAGCCGTTCTGAAACCAATCGGCAAATTGCTCAAAATGCTTACATCGCCGAGAAAATTACTTTTGTTCCACAATGAATGCCTGGCAAAATAGAGTTAATTTCAATGCAAGCCGTTCTGAAACCAATCGGCAAATTAGTCAAAATGCTTAACTCGCCGAGAAAATCACTTTTGTTCCACAATGAATGCCTGGCAAAATAGAGTTAATTTCAATGCAAGCCGTTCTGAAAGCGATCGGCAAATTACTCAAAATGCTTAACTCGCCGAGAAAATCACTTTTGTCCCACAATGAATGTCTGGCAAAAAATGTAAATTTCAATGCAAGCCGTTCTGAAACCAATCGGCAAATTACTCAAAATGCTTAACTCTTCGAGAAAATCACTTTTGTTCCACAATGAATGTCTGGCAAAAAATAGTTAATTTCAATGCAAGCCGTTCTGAAACCAATTGGCAAATTACTCAAAATGCTTGTCTCGCCGAGAAAATCACTTTTGTTCCACAATGAATGTCGGGCAAAAAATAGTAAATTTCAATGCAAGCCGTTCTGAAACCAATCGGCAAATTACTCAAAATGCTTAACTCGCCGAGAAAATCACTTTTGTTCCACAATGAATGCCTGGCAAAATAGAGTTAATTGTGATGCAAGCCGTTCTGAAACCAATCGGCAAATTAGTCAAAATGCTTAACTCGCCGAGAAAATCACTTTTGTTCCACAATGAATGTCTGGCAAAAAATAGTTAATTGTGATGTAAGCCGTTCTGAAACCAATCGGCAAATTACTCAAACTGCTTAACTCGCCGAGAAAATCACTTTTGTTCCACAATGAATGCCTGGCAAAATAGAGTTAATTGTGATGCAAGCCGTTCTGAAACCAATCGGCAAATTGCTCAAAATGCTTAACTCGCCGAGAAAATCACTTTTGTTCCACAATGAATGTCTGGCAAAAAATAGTAAATTTCAATGCATGCCGTTCTGAAACCAATCGGCAAATTACTCAAAATGCTTAACTTAACCGAGAAAATCACTTTTGTTCCACAATGAATGCCTGGCACAAAACAGTAAATTTCAATGCAAGCCGTTCTGAAACCAATCGGCAAATTACTCAAAATGCTTACATCGCCGAGAAAATCACTTTTGTTGCACAATGAATGCCTGGCAAAAAGTAGTTAATTGTGATGCAAGCCGTTCTGAAACCAATGGGCAAATTACTCAAAATGCTTAACTCTACGAGAAAATCACTTTTGTCCCACAATGAATGTCTGGCAAAAAATGTAAATTTCAATGCAAGCCGTTCTGAAACCAATCGGCAAATTACTCAAAATGCTTAACTCTCCGAGAAAATCACTTTTGTTCCACAATGAATGTCTGGCAAAAAATAGTAAATTTCAATGCAAGCCGTTCTGAAACCAATCGGCAAATTACTCAAAATGCTTAACTCGCCGAGAAAATCACTTTTGTTCCACAATGAATGCCTGGCAAAATAGAGTTAATTGTGATGCAAGCCGTTCTGAAACCAATCGGCAAATTAGTCAAAATGCTTAACTCGCCGAGAAAATCACTTTTGTTCCACAATGAATGTCTGGCAAAAAATAGTTAATTGTGATGTAAGCCGTTCTGAAACCAATCGGCAAATTACTCAAACTGCTTAACTCGCCGAGAAAATCACTTTTGTTCCACAATGAATGCCTGGCAAAATAGAGTTAATTGTGATGCAAGCCGTTCTGAAACCAATCGGCAAATTGCTCAAAATGCTGAACTCGCCGAGAAAATCACTTTTGTTCCACAATGAATGTCTGGCAAAAAATAGTAAATTTCAATGCATGCCGTTCTGAAACCAATCGGCAAATTACTCAAAATGCTTAACTTAACCGAGAAAATCACTTTTGTTCCACAATGAATGCCTGGCACAAAACAGTAAATTTCAAAGCAAGCCGTTCTGAAACCAATCGGCAAATTACTCAAAATGCTGAACACGCCGAGAAAAGCACTTTTTTCCCACAATGAATGTCTGGCAAAAAATAGTTAATTTTGATGCAAGACGTTCTAAAACCAATCGGCAAATTACTCAATATGCTTAACTCGCCGAGAATATCACTTTTTTCCCACAATGAATGTCTGGCAAAAAATATAAATTTCAATGCAAGCCGTTCTGAAACCAATCGGCAAATTGCTCAAAATGCTTAACTCGCCGAGAAAATCACTTTTGTTCCACAATGAATGTCTGGCAAAAAATAGTAGATCTCAATGCAAGCCGTTCTGAAACCAATCGGCAAATTGCTCAAAATGCTTACATCGCCGAGAAAATTACTTTTGTTCCACAATGAATGCCTGGCAAAAAGTAGTTAATTGTGATGCAAGCCGTTCTGAAACCAATAGGCAAATCACTCAAAATGCTTATCTCGCCGAGAAAGTCACTTTTGTTCCACTATTAATGTCGGGCAAAAAATAGTAAATTTCAATGCAAGCCGTTCTGAAACCAATCGGCAAATTACTCAAAATGCTTAACTCGCCGAGAAAATCACTTTTGTTCCACAATGAATGCCTGGCAAAATAGAGTTAATTGTGATGCAAGCCGTTCTGAAACCAATCGGCAAATTAGTCAAAATGCTTAACTCGCCGAGAAAATCACTTTTGTTCCACAATGAATGTCTGGCAAAAAATAGTTAATTGTGATGCAAGCCGTTCTGAAACCAATAGGCAAATTACTCAAAATGCTTATCTCGCCGAGAAAGTCACTTTTGTTCCACAATGAATGTCGGGCAAAAAATAGTAAATTTCAATGCAAGCCGTTCTGAAACCAATCGGCAAATTACTCAAAATGCTTAACTCGCCGAGAAAATCACTTTTGTTCCACAATGAATGCCTGGCAAAATAGAGTTAATTGTGATGCAAGCCGTTCTGAAACCAATCGGCAAATTAGTCAAAATGCTTAACTCGCCGAGAAAATCACTTTTGTTCCACAATGAATGCCTGGCAAAAAATAGTTAATTGTGATGTAAGCCGTTCTGAAACCAATCGGCAAATTACTCAAACTGCTTAACTCGCCGAGAAAATCACTTTTGTTCCACAATGAATGCCTGGCAAAATAGAGTTAATTGTGATGCAAGCCGTTCTGAAACCAATCGGCAAATTGCTCAAAATGCTTAAGTCGCCGAGAAAATCACTTTTGTTCCACAATGAATGTCTGGCAAAAAATAGTAAATTTCAATGCATGCCGTTCTGAAACCAATCGGCAAATTACTCAAAATTCTTACATCGCCGAGAAAATTACTTTTATTCCACAATGAATGCCTGGCAAAAAGTAGTTAATTGTGATGCAAGCCGTTCTGAAACCAATAGGCAAATTACTCAAAATGCTTATCTCGCCGAGAAAGTCACTTTTGTTCCACAATGAATGTCGGGCAAAAAATAGTAAATTTCAGTGCAAGCCGTTCTGAAACCAATCGGCAAACTACTCAAAATGCTTAACTCGCCGAGAAAATCACTTTTGTTCCACAATGAATGCCTGGCAAAATAGAGTTAATTGTGATGCAAGCCGTTCTGAAACCAATCGGCAAATTAGTCAAAATGCTTAACTCGCCGAGAAAATCACTTTTGTTCCACAATGAATGTCTGGCAAAAAATAGTTAATTGTGATGTAAGCCGTTCTGAAACCAATCGGCAAATTACTCAAACTGCTTAACTCGCCGAGAAAATCACTTTTGTTCCACAATGAATGCCTGGCAAAATAGAGTTAATTGTGATGCAAGCCGTTCTGAAACCAATCGGCAAATTGCTCAAAATGCTTAACTCGCCGAGAAAATCACTTTTGTTCCACAATGAATGTCTGGCAAAAAATAGTAAATTTCAATGCATGCCGTTCTGAAACCAATCGGCAAATTACTCAAAATGCTTAACTTAACCGAGAAAATCACTTTTGTTCCACAATGAATGCCTGGCACAAAACAGTAAATTTCAATGCAAGCCGTTCTGAAACCAATCGGCAAATTACTCAAAATGCTTACATCGCCGAGAAAATCACTTTTGTTGCACAATGAATGCCTGGCAAAAAGTAGTTAATTGTGATGCAAGCCGTTCTGAAACCAATGGGCAAATTACTCAAAATGCTTAACTCTACGAGAAAATCACTTTTGTCCCACAATGAATGTCTGGCAAAAAATGTAAATTTCAATGCAAGCCGTTCTGAAACCAATCGGCAAATTACTCAAAATGCTTAACTCTCCGAGAAAATCACTTTTGTTCCACAATGAATGTCTGGCAAAAAATAGTAAATTTCAATGCAAGCCGTTCTGAAACCAATCGGCAAATTACTCAAAATGCTTAACTCGCCGAGAAAATCACTTTTGTTCCACAATGAATGCCTGGCAAAATAGAGTTAATTTCAATGCAAGCCGTTCTGAAAGCGATCGGCAAATTACTCAAAATGCTTAACTCGCCGAGAAAATCACTTTTGTCCCACAATGAATGTCTGGCAAAAAATGTAAATTTCAATGCAAGCCGTTCTGAAACCAATTGGCAAATTACTCAAAATGCTTATCTCGCCGAGAAAATCACTTTTGTTCCACAATGAATGTCGGGCAAAAAATAGTAAATTTCAATGCAAGCCGTTCTGAAACCAATCGGCAAATTACTCAAAATGCTTAACTCGCCGAGAAAATCACTTTTGTTCCACAATGAATGCCTGGCAAAATAGAGTTAATTGTGATGCAAGCCGTTCTGAAACCAATCGGCAAATTAGTCAAAATGCTTAACTCGCCGAGAAAATCACTTTTGTTCCACAATGAATGTCTGGCAAAAAATAGTTAATTGTGATGTAAGCCGTTCTGAAACCAATCGGCAAATTACTCAAACTGCTTAATTCGCCGAGAAAATCACTTTTGTTCCACAATGAATGCCTGGCAAAATAGAGTTAATTGTGACGCAAGCCGTTCTGAAACCAATCGGCAAATTGCTCAAAATGCTTAACTCGCCGAGAAAATCACTTTTGTTCCACAATGAATGTCTGGCAAAAAGTAGTTAATTGTGATGCAAGCCGTTCTGAAACCAATAGGCAAATCACTCAAAATGCTTATCTCGCCGAGAAAGTCACTTTTGTTCCACTATGAATGTCGGGCAAAAAATAGTAAATTTCAATGCAAGCCGTTCTGAAACCAATCGGCAAATTACTCAAAATGCTTAACTCGCCGAGAAAATCACTTTTGTTCCACAATGAATGCCTGGCAAAATAGAGTTAATTGTGATGCAAGCCGTTCTGAAACCAATCGGCAAATTAGTCAAAATGCTTAACTCGCCGAGAAAATCACTTTTGTTCCACAATGAATGTCTGGCAAAAAATAGTTAATTGTGATGTAAGCCGTTCTGAAACCAATCGGCAAATTACTCAAAATGCTTAACTCGCCGAGAAAATCACTTTTGTTCCACAATGAATGCCTGGCAAAATAGAGTTAATTGTGATGCAAGCCGTTCTGAAACCAATCGGCAAATTGCTCAAAATGCTTAAGTCGCCGAGAAAATCACTTTTGTTCCACAATGAATGTCTGGCAAAAAATAGTAAATTTCAATGCATGCCGTTCTGAAACCAATCGGCAAATTACTCAAAATTCTTACATCGCCGAGAAAATTACTTTTGTTCCACAATGAATGCCTGGCAAAAAGTAGTTAATTGTGATGCAAGCCGTTCTGAAACCAATAGGCAAATTACTCAAAATGCTTATCTCGCCGAGAAAGTCACTTTTGTTCCACAATGAATGTCGGGCAAAAAATAGTAAATTTCAATGCAAGCCGTTCTGAAACCAATCGGCAAATTAGTCAAAATGCTTAACTCGCCGAGAAAATCACTTTTGTTCCACAATGAATGTCTGGCAAAAAATAGTTAATTGTGATGTAAGCCGTTCTGAAACCAATCGGCAAATTACTCAAAATGCTTAACTCGCCGAGAAAATCACTTTTGTTCCACAATGAATGCCTGGCAAAATAGAGTTAATTGTGATGCAAGCCGTTCTGAAACCAATCGGCAAATTAGTCAAAATGCTTAACTCGCCAAGAAAATCACTTTTGTTCCACAATGAATGTCTGGCAAAAAATAGTTAATTGTGATGTAAGCCGTTCTGAAACCAATCGGCAAATTACTCAAAATGCTTAACTCGCCGAGAAAATCACTTTTGTTCCACAATGAATGCCTGGCAAAATAGAGTTAATTGTGATGCAAGCCGTTCTGAAACCAATCGGCAAATTGCTCAAAATGCTTAACTCGCCGAGAAAATCACTTTTGTTCCACAATGAATGTCTGGCAAAAAATAGTAAATTTCAATGCATGCCGTTCTGAAACCAATCGGCAAATTACTCAAAATGCTTAACTTAACCGAGAAAATCACTTTTGTCCCACAATGAATGTCTGGCAAAAAATGTAAATTTCAATGCAAGCCGTTCTGAAACCAATCGGCAAATTACTCAAAATGCTTAACTCTCCGAGAAAATCACTTTTGTTCCACAATGAATGTCTGGCAAAAAATAGTTAATTTCAATGCAAGCCGTTCTGAAACCAATCGGCAAATTGCTCAAAATGCTTAATTCGCCGAGAAAATCACTTTTGTTCCACAATGAATGTCTGGCAAAAAATAGTAGATTTCAATGCAAGCCGTTCTGAAACCAATCGGCAAATTGCTCAAAATGCTTACATCGCCGAGAAAATTACTTTTGTTCCACAATGAATGTCTGGCAAAAAATAGTAAATTTCAATGCAAGCCGTTCTGAAACCAATCGGCAAATTACTCAAAATGCTTAACTCGCCGAGAAAATCACTTTTGTTCCACAATGAATGCCTGGCAAAATAGAGTTAATTGTGATGCAAGCCGTTCTGAAACCAATCGGCAAATTAGTCAAAATGCTTAACTCGCCGAGAAAATCACTTTTGTTCCACAATGAATGCCTGGCAAAATAGAGTTAATTTCAATGCAAGCCGTTCTGAAAGCGATCGGCAAATTACTCAAAATGCTTAACTCGCCGAGAAAATCACTTTTGTCCCACAATGAATGTCTGGCAAAAAATGTAAATTTCAATGCAAGCCGTTCTGAAACCAATCGGCAAATTACTCAAAATGCTTAACTCTTCGAGAAAATCACTTTTGTTCCACAATGAATGTCTGGCAAAAAATAGTTAATTTCAATGCAAGCCGTTCTGAAACCAATTGGCAAATTACTCAAAATGCTTGTCTCGCCGAGAAAATCACTTTTGTTCCACAATGAATGTCGGGCAAAAAATAGTAAATTTCAATGCAAGCCGTTCTGAAACCAATCGGCAAATTACTCAAAATGCTTAACTCGCCGAGAAAATCACTTTTGTTCCACAATGAATGCCTGGCAAAATAGAGTTAATTGTGATGCAAGCCGTTCTGAAACCAATCGGCAAATTAGTCAAAATGCTTAACTCGCCGAGAAAATCACTTTTGTTCCACAATGAATGTCTGGCAAAAAATAGTTAATTGTGATGTAAGCCGTTCTGAAACCAATCGGCAAATTACTCAAACTGCTTAACTCGCCGAGAAAATCACTTTTGTTCCACAATGAATGCCTGGCAAAATAGAGTTAATTGTGATGCAAGCCGTTCTGAAACCAATCGGCAAATTGCTCAAAATGCTTAACTCGCCGAGAAAATCACTTTTGTTCCACAATGAATGTCTGGCAAAAAATAGTAAATTTCAATGCATGCCGTTCTGAAACCAATCGGCAAATTACTCAAAATGCTTAACTTAACCGAGAAAATCACTTTTGTTCCACAATGAATGCCTGGCACAAAACAGTAAATTTCAATGCAAGCCGTTCTGAAACCAATCGGCAAATTACTCAAAATGCTTACATCGCCGAGAAAATCACTTTTGTTGCACAATGAATGCCTGGCAAAAAGTAGTTAATTGTGATGCAAGCCGTTCTGAAACCAATGGGCAAATTACTCAAAATGCTTAACTCTACGAGAAAATCACTTTTGTCCCACAATGAATGTCTGGCAAAAAATGTAAATTTCAATGCAAGCCGTTCTGAAACCAATCGGCAAATTACTCAAAATGCTTAACTCTCCGAGAAAATCACTTTTGTTCCACAATGAATGTCTGGCAAAAAATAGTAAATTTCAATGCAAGCCGTTCTGAAACCAATCGGCAAATTACTCAAAATGCTTAACTCGCCGAGAAAATCACTTTTGTTCCACAATGAATGCCTGGCAAAATAGAGTTAATTGTGATGCAAGCCGTTCTGAAACCAATCGGCAAATTAGTCAAAATGCTTAACTCGCCGAGAAAATCACTTTTGTTCCACAATGAATGTCTGGCAAAAAATAGTTAATTGTGATGTAAGCCGTTCTGAAACCAATCGGCAAATTACTCAAACTGCTTAACTCGCCGAGAAAATCACTTTTGTTCCACAATGAATGCCTGGCAAAATAGAGTTAATTGTGATGCAAGCCGTTCTGAAACCAATCGGCAAATTGCTCAAAATGCTGAACTCGCCGAGAAAATCACTTTTGTTCCACAATGAATGTCTGGCAAAAAATAGTAAATTTCAATGCATGCCGTTCTGAAACCAATCGGCAAATTACTCAAAATGCTTAACTTAACCGAGAAAATCACTTTTGTTCCACAATGAATGCCTGGCACAAAACAGTAAATTTCAAAGCAAGCCGTTCTGAAACCAATCGGCAAATTACTCAAAATGCTGAACACGCCGAGAAAAGCACTTTTTTCCCACAATGAATGTCTGGCAAAAAATAGTTAATTTTGATGCAAGACGTTCTAAAACCAATCGGCAAATTACTCAATATGCTTAACTCGCCGAGAATATCACTTTTTTCCCACAATGAATGTCTGGCAAAAAATATAAATTTCAATGCAAGCCGTTCTGAAACCAATCGGCAAATTGCTCAAAATGCTTAACTCGCCGAGAAAATCACTTTTGTTCCACAATGAATGTCTGGCAAAAAATAGTAGATCTCAATGCAAGCCGTTCTGAAACCAATCGGCAAATTGCTCAAAATGCTTACATCGCCGAGAAAATTACTTTTGTTCCACAATGAATGCCTGGCAAAAAGTAGTTAATTGTGATGCAAGCCGTTCTGAAACCAATAGGCAAATCACTCAAAATGCTTATCTCGCCGAGAAAGTCACTTTTGTTCCACTATTAATGTCGGGCAAAAAATAGTAAATTTCAATGCAAGCCGTTCTGAAACCAATCGGCAAATTACTCAAAATGCTTAACTCGCCGAGAAAATCACTTTTGTTCCACAATGAATGCCTGGCAAAATAGAGTTAATTGTGATGCAAGCCGTTCTGAAACCAATCGGCAAATTAGTCAAAATGCTTAACTCGCCGAGAAAATCACTTTTGTTCCACAATGAATGTCTGGCAAAAAATAGTTAATTGTGATGCAAGCCGTTCTGAAACCAATAGGCAAATTACTCAAAATGCTTATCTCGCCGAGAAAGTCACTTTTGTTCCACAATGAATGTCGGGCAAAAAATAGTAAATTTCAATGCAAGCCGTTCTGAAACCAATCGGCAAATTACTCAAAATGCTTAACTCGCCGAGAAAATCACTTTTGTTCCACAATGAATGCCTGGCAAAATAGAGTTAATTGTGATGCAAGCCGTTCTGAAACCAATCGGCAAATTAGTCAAAATGCTTAACTCGCCGAGAAAATCACTTTTGTTCCACAATGAATGCCTGGCAAAAAATAGTTAATTGTGATGTAAGCCGTTCTGAAACCAATCGGCAAATTACTCAAACTGCTTAACTCGCCGAGAAAATCACTTTTGTTCCACAATGAATGCCTGGCAAAATAGAGTTAATTGTGATGCAAGCCGTTCTGAAACCAATCGGCAAATTGCTCAAAATGCTTAAGTCGCCGAGAAAATCACTTTTGTTCCACAATGAATGTCTGGCAAAAAATAGTAAATTTCAATGCATGCCGTTCTGAAACCAATCGGCAAATTACTCAAAATTCTTACATCGCCGAGAAAATTACTTTTATTCCACAATGAATGCCTGGCAAAAAGTAGTTAATTGTGATGCAAGCCGTTCTGAAACCAATAGGCAAATTACTCAAAATGCTTATCTCGCCGAGAAAGTCACTTTTGTTCCACAATGAATGTCGGGCAAAAAATAGTAAATTTCAGTGCAAGCCGTTCTGAAACCAATCGGCAAACTACTCAAAATGCTTAACTCGCCGAGAAAATCACTTTTGTTCCACAATGAATGCCTGGCAAAATAGAGTTAATTGTGATGCAAGCCGTTCTGAAACCAATCGGCAAATTAGTCAAAATGCTTAACTCGCCGAGAAAATCACTTTTGTTCCACAATGAATGTCTGGCAAAAAATAGTTAATTGTGATGTAAGCCGTTCTGAAACCAATCGGCAAATTACTCAAACTGCTTAACTCGCCGAGAAAATCACTTTTGTTCCACAATGAATGCCTGGCAAAATAGAGTTAATTGTGATGCAAGCCGTTCTGAAACCAATCGGCAAATTGCTCAAAATGCTTAACTCGCCGAGAAAATCACTTTTGTTCCACAATGAATGTCTGGCAAAAAATAGTAAATTTCAATGCATGCCGTTCTGAAACCAATCGGCAAATTACTCAAAATGCTTAACTTAACCGAGAAAATCACTTTTGTTCCACAATGAATGCCTGGCACAAAACAGTAAATTTCAATGCAAGCCGTTCTGAAACCAATCGGCAAATTACTCAAAATGCTTACATCGCCGAGAAAATCACTTTTGTTGCACAATGAATGCCTGGCAAAAAGTAGTTAATTGTGATGCAAGCCGTTCTGAAACCAATGGGCAAATTACTCAAAATGCTTAACTCTACGAGAAAATCACTTTTGTCCCACAATGAATGTCTGGCAAAAAATGTAAATTTCAATGCAAGCCGTTCTGAAACCAATCGGCAAATTACTCAAAATGCTTAACTCTCCGAGAAAATCACTTTTGTTCCACAATGAATGTCTGGCAAAAAATAGTAAATTTCAATGCAAGCCGTTCTGAAACCAATCGGCAAATTACTCAAAATGCTTAACTCGCCGAGAAAATCACTTTTGTTCCACAATGAATGCCTGGCAAAATAGAGTTAATTTCAATGCAAGCCGTTCTGAAAGCGATCGGCAAATTACTCAAAATGCTTAACTCGCCGAGAAAATCACTTTTGTCCCACAATGAATGTCTGGCAAAAAATGTAAATTTCAATGCAAGCCGTTCTGAAACCAATCGGCAAATTACTCAAAATGCTTAACTCTTCGAGAAAATCACTTTTGTTCCACAATGAATGTCTGGCAAAAAATAGTTAATTTCAATGCAAGCCGTTCTGAAACCAATTGGCAAATTACTCAAAATGCTTATCTCGCCGAGAAAATCACTTTTGTTCCACAATGAATGTCGGGCAAAAAATAGTAAATTTCAATGCAAGCCGTTCTGAAACCAATCGGCAAATTACTCAAAATGCTTAACTCGCCGAGAAAATCACTTTTGTTCCACAATGAATGCCTGGCAAAATAGAGTTAATTGTGATGCAAGCCGTTCTGAAACCAATCGGCAAATTAGTCAAAATGCTTAACTCGCCGAGAAAATCACTTTTGTTCCACAATGAATGTCTGGCAAAAAATAGTTAATTGTGATGTAAGCCGTTCTGAAACCAATCGGCAAATTACTCAAACTGCTTAATTCGCCGAGAAAATCACTTTTGTTCCACAATGAATGCCTGGCAAAATAGAGTTAATTGTGACGCAAGCCGTTCTGAAACCAATCGGCAAATTGCTCAAAATGCTTAACTCGCCGAGAAAATCACTTTTGTTCCACAATGAATGTCTGGCAAAAAGTAGTTAATTGTGATGCAAGCCGTTCTGAAACCAATAGGCAAATCACTCAAAATGCTTATCTCGCCGAGAAAGTCACTTTTGTTCCACTATGAATGTCGGGCAAAAAATAGTAAATTTCAATGCAAGCCGTTCTGAAACCAATCGGCAAATTACTCAAAATGCTTAACTCGCCGAGAAAATCACTTTTGTTCCACAATGAATGCCTGGCAAAATAGAGTTAATTGTGATGCAAGCCGTTCTGAAACCAATCGGCAAATTAGTCAAAATGCTTAACTCGCCGAGAAAATCACTTTTGTTCCACAATGAATGTCTGGCAAAAAATAGTTAATTGTGATGTAAGCCGTTCTGAAACCAATCGGCAAATTACTCAAAATGCTTAACTCGCCGAGAAAATCACTTTTGTTCCACAATGAATGCCTGGCAAAATAGAGTTAATTGTGATGCAAGCCGTTCTGAAACCAATAGGCAAATTACTCAAAATGCTTATCTCGCCGAGAAAGTCACTTTTGTTCCACAATGAATGTCGGGCAAAAAATAGTAAATTTCAATGCAAGCCGTTCTGAAACCAATCGGCAAATTACTCAAAATGCTTAACTCGCCGAGAAAATCACTTTTGTTCCACAATGAATGCCTGGCAAAATAGAGTTAATTGTGATGCAAGCCGTTCTGAAACCAATCGGCAAATTAGTCAAAATGCTTAACTCGCCGAGAAAATCACTTTTGTTCCACAATGAATGCCTGGCAAAAAATAGTTAATTGTGATGTAAGCCGTTCTGAAACCAATCGGCAAATTACTCAAACTGCTTAACTCGCCGAGAAAATCACTTTTGTTCCACAATGAATGCCTGGCAAAATAGAGTTAATTGTGATGCAAGCCGTTCTGAAACCAATCGGCAAATTGCTCAAAATGCTTAAGTCGCCGAGAAAATCACTTTTGTTCCACAATGAATGTCTGGCAAAAAATAGTAAATTTCAATGCATGCCGTTCTGAAACCAATCGGCAAATTACTCAAAATTCTTACATCGCCGAGAAAATTACTTTTATTCCACAATGAATGCCTGGCAAAAAGTAGTTAATTGTGATGCAAGCCGTTCTGAAACCAATAGGCAAATTACTCAAAATGCTTATCTCGCCGAGAAAGTCACTTTTGTTCCACAATGAATGTCGGGCAAAAAATAGTAAATTTCAGTGCAAGCCGTTCTGAAACCAATCGGCAAACTACTCAAAATGCTTAACTCGCCGAGAAAATCACTTTTGTTCCACAATGAATGCCTGGCAAAATAGAGTTAATTGTGATGCAAGCCGTTCTGAAACCAATCGGCAAATTAGTCAAAATGCTTAACTCGCCGAGAAAATCACTTTTGTTCCACAATGAATGTCTGGCAAAAAATAGTTAATTGTGATGTAAGCCGTTCTGAAACCAATCGGCAAATTACTCAAACTGCTTAACTCGCCGAGAAAATCACTTTTGTTCCACAATGAATGCCTGGCAAAATAGAGTTAATTGTGATGCAAGCCGTTCTGAAACCAATCGGCAAATTGCTCAAAATGCTTAACTCGCCGAGAAAATCACTTTTGTTCCACAATGAATGTCTGGCAAAAAATAGTAAATTTCAATGCATGCCGTTCTGAAACCAATCGGCAAATTACTCAAAATGCTTAACTTAACCGAGAAAATCACTTTTGTTCCACAATGAATGCCTGGCACAAAACAGTAAATTTCAATGCAAGCCGTTCTGAAACCAATCGGCAAATTACTCAAAATGCTTACATCGCCGAGAAAATCACTTTTGTTGCACAATGAATGCCTGGCAAAAAGTAGTTAATTGTGATGCAAGCCGTTCTGAAACCAATGGGCAAATTACTCAAAATGCTTAACTCTACGAGAAAATCACTTTTGTCCCACAATGAATGTCTGGCAAAAAATGTAAATTTCAATGCAAGCCGTTCTGAAACCAATCGGCAAATTACTCAAAATGCTTAACTCTCCGAGAAAATCACTTTTGTTCCACAATGAATGTCTGGCAAAAAATAGTAAATTTCAATGCAAGCCGTTCTGAAACCAATCGGCAAATTACTCAAAATGCTTAACTCGCCGAGAAAATCACTTTTGTTCCACAATGAATGCCTGGCAAAATAGAGTTAATTTCAATGCAAGCCGTTCTGAAAGCGATCGGCAAATTACTCAAAATGCTTAACTCGCCGAGAAAATCACTTTTGTCCCACAATGAATGTCTGGCAAAAAATGTAAATTTCAATGCAAGCCGTTCTGAAACCAATCGGCAAATTACTCAAAATGCTTAACTCTTCGAGAAAATCACTTTTGTTCCACAATGAATGTCTG
The DNA here is from genome assembly GCF_047496885.1 of Scyliorhinus torazame. Lineage (NCBI taxonomy): Eukaryota > Metazoa > Chordata > Chondrichthyes > Carcharhiniformes > Scyliorhinidae > Scyliorhinus > Scyliorhinus torazame. The sequence continues at coordinate 166,225,866 of NC_092714.1, read as the reverse complement.
GCAAAAAATAGTTAATTTCAATGCAAGCCGTTCTGAAACCAATTGGCAAATTACTCAAAATGCTTATCTCGCCGAGAAAATCACTTTTGTTCCACAATGAATGTCGGGCAAAAAATAGTAAATTTCAATGCAAGCCGTTCTGAAACCAATCGGCAAATTACTCAAAATGCTTAACTCGCCGAGAAAATCACTTTTGTTCCACAATGAATGCCTGGCAAAATAGAGTTAATTGTGATGCAAGCCGTTCTGAAACCAATCGGCAAATTAGTCAAAATGCTTAACTCGCCGAGAAAATCACTTTTGTTCCACAATGAATGTCTGGCAAAAAATAGTTAATTGTGATGTAAGCCGTTCTGAAACCAATCGGCAAATTACTCAAACTGCTTAATTCGCCGAGAAAATCACTTTTGTTCCACAATGAATGCCTGGCAAAATAGAGTTAATTGTGACGCAAGCCGTTCTGAAACCAATCGGCAAATTGCTCAAAATGCTTAACTCGCCGAGAAAATCACTTTTGTTCCACAATGAATGTCTGGCAAAAAGTAGTTAATTGTGATGCAAGCCGTTCTGAAACCAATAGGCAAATCACTCAAAATGCTTATCTCGCCGAGAAAGTCACTTTTGTTCCACTATGAATGTCGGGCAAAAAATAGTAAATTTCAATGCAAGCCGTTCTGAAACCAATCGGCAAATTACTCAAAATGCTTAACTCGCCGAGAAAATCACTTTTGTTCCACAATGAATGCCTGGCAAAATAGAGTTAATTGTGATGCAAGCCGTTCTGAAACCAATCGGCAAATTAGTCAAAATGCTTAACTCGCCGAGAAAATCACTTTTGTTCCACAATGAATGTCTGGCAAAAAATAGTTAATTGTGATGTAAGCCGTTCTGAAACCAATCGGCAAATTACTCAAAATGCTTAACTCGCCGAGAAAATCACTTTTGTTCCACAATGAATGCCTGGCAAAATAGAGTTAATTGTGATGCAAGCCGTTCTGAAACCAATCGGCAAATTGCTCAAAATGCTTAAGTCGCCGAGAAAATCACTTTTGTTCCACAATGAATGTCTGGCAAAAAATAGTAAATTTCAATGCATGCCGTTCTGAAACCAATCGGCAAATTACTCAAAATTCTTACATCGCCGAGAAAATTACTTTTGTTCCACAATGAATGCCTGGCAAAAAGTAGTTAATTGTGATGCAAGCCGTTCTGAAACCAATAGGCAAATTACTCAAAATGCTTATCTCGCCGAGAAAGTCACTTTTGTTCCACAATGAATGTCGGGCAAAAAATAGTAAATTTCAATGCAAGCCGTTCTGAAACCAATCGGCAAATTACTCAAAATGCTTAACTCGCCGAGAAAATCACTTTTGTTCCACAATGAATGCCTGGCAAAATAGAGTTAATTGTGATGCAAGCCGTTCTGAAACCAATCGGCAAATTGCTCAAAATGCTTAAGTCGCCGAGAAAATCACTTTTTTCCCACAATGAATGTCTGGCAAAAAATAGTTAATTTTGATGCAAGACGTTCTAAAACCAATCGGCAAATTACTCAATATGCTTAACTCGCCGAGAATATCACTTTTTTCCCACAATGAATGTCTGGCAAAAAATATAAATTTCAATGCAAGCCGTTCTGAAACCAATCGGCAAATTGCTCAAAATGCTTAACTCGCCGAGAAAATCACTTTTGTTCCACAATGAATGTCTGGCAAAAAATAGTAGATCTCAATGCAAGCCGTTCTGAAACCAATCGGCAAATTGCTCAAAATGCTTAATTCGCCGAGAAAATCACTTTTGTTCCACAATGAATGTCTGGCAAAAAATAGTAGATTTCAATGCAAGCCGTTCTGAAACCAATCGGCAAATTGCTCAAAATGCTTACATCGCCGAGAAAATTACTTTTGTTCCACAATGAATGCCTGGCAAAAAGTAGTTAATTGTGATGCAAGCCGTTCTGAAACCAATAGGCAAATTACTCAAAATGCTTATCTCGCCGAGAAAGTCACTTTTGTTCCACTATGAACGTCGGGCAAAAAATAGTAAATTTCAATGCAAGCCGTTCTGAAACCAATCGGCAAATTACTCAAAATGCTTAACTCGCCGAGAAAATCACTTTTGTTCCACAATGAATGCCTGGCAAAATAGAGTTAATTGTGATGCAAGCCGTTCTGAAACCAATCGGCAAATTAGTCAAAATGCTTAACTCGTGAGAAAATCACTTTTGTTCCACAATGAATGTCTGGCAAAAAATAGTTAATTGTGATGTAAGCCGTTCTGAAACCAATCGGCAAATTACTCAAAATGCTTAACTCGCCGAGAAAATCACTTTTGTTCCACAATGAATGCCTGGCAAAATAGAGTTAATTGTGATGCAAGCCGTTCTGAAACCAATCGGCAAATTGCTCAAAATGCTTAAGTCGCCGAGAAAATCACTTTTGTTCCACAATGAATGTCTGGCAAAAAATATTAAATTTCAATGCATGCCGTTCTGAAACCAATCGTCAAATTACTCAAAATTCTTACATCGCCGAGAAAATTACTTTTGTTCCACAATGAATGCCTGGCAAAAAGTAGTTAATTGTGATGCAAGCCGTTCTGAAACCAATAGGCAAATTACTCAAAATGCTTATCTCGCCGAGAAAGTCACTTTTGTTCCACAATGAATGTCGGGCAAAAAATAGTAAATTTCAATGCAAGCCGTTCTGAAACCAATTGGCAAATTACTCAAAATGCTTATCTCGCCGAGAAAATCACTTTTGTTCCACAATGAATGTCGGGCAAAAAATAGTAAATTTCAATGCAAGCCGTTCTGAAACCAATCGGCAAATTACTCAAAATGCTTAACTCGCCGAGAAAATCACTTTTGTTCCACAATGAATGCCTGGCAAAATAGAGTTAATTGTGATGCAAGCCGTTCTGAAACCAATCGGCAAATTAGTCAAAATGCTTAACTCGCCGAGAAAATCACTTTTGTTCCACAATGAATGTCTGGCAAAAAATAGTTAATTGTGATGTAAGCCGTTCTGAAACCAATCGGCAAATTACTCAAACTGCTTAATTCGCCGAGAAAATCACTTTTGTTCCACAATGAATGCCTGGCAAAATAGAGTTAATTGTGACGCAAGCCGTTCTGAAACCAATCGGCAAATTGCTCAAAATGCTTAACTCGCCGAGAAAATCACTTTTGTTCCACAATGAATGTCTGGCAAAAAGTAGTTAATTGTGATGCAAGCCGTTCTGAAACCAATAGGCAAATCACTCAAAATGCTTATCTCGCCGAGAAAGTCACTTTTGTTCCACTATGAATGTCGGGCAAAAAATAGTAAATTTCAATGCAAGCCGTTCTGAAACCAATCGGCAAATTACTCAAAATGCTTAACTCGCCGAGAAAATCACTTTTGTTCCACAATGAATGCCTGGCAAAATAGAGTTAATTGTGATGCAAGCCGTTCTGAAACCAATCGGCAAATTAGTCAAAATGCTTAACTCGCCGAGAAAATCACTTTTGTTCCACAATGAATGTCTGGCAAAAAATAGTTAATTGTGATGTAAGCCGTTCTGAAACCAATCGGCAAATTACTCAAAATGCTTAACTCGCCGAGAAAATCACTTTTGTTCCACAATGAATGCCTGGCAAAATAGAGTTAATTGTGATGCAAGCCGTTCTGAAACCAATAGGCAAATTACTCAAAATGCTTATCTCGCCGAGAAAGTCACTTTTGTTCCACAATGAATGTCGGGCAAAAAATAGTAAATTTCAATGCAAGCCGTTCTGAAACCAATCGGCAAATTACTCAAAATGCTTAACTCGCCGAGAAAATCACTTTTGTTCCACAATGAATGCCTGGCAAAATAGAGTTAATTGTGATGCAAGCCGTTCTGAAACCAATCGGCAAATTAGTCAAAATGCTTAACTCGCCGAGAAAATCACTTTTGTTCCACAATGAATGCCTGGCAAAAAATAGTTAATTGTGATGTAAGCCGTTCTGAAACCAATCGGCAAATTACTCAAACTGCTTAACTCGCCGAGAAAATCACTTTTGTTCCACAATGAATGCCTGGCAAAATAGAGTTAATTGTGATGCAAGCCGTTCTGAAACCAATCGGCAAATTGCTCAAAATGCTTAAGTCGCCGAGAAAATCACTTTTGTTCCACAATGAATGTCTGGCAAAAAATAGTAAATTTCAATGCATGCCGTTCTGAAACCAATCGGCAAATTACTCAAAATTCTTACATCGCCGAGAAAATTACTTTTATTCCACAATGAATGCCTGGCAAAAAGTAGTTAATTGTGATGCAAGCCGTTCTGAAACCAATAGGCAAATTACTCAAAATGCTTATCTCGCCGAGAAAGTCACTTTTGTTCCACAATGAATGTCGGGCAAAAAATAGTAAATTTCAGTGCAAGCCGTTCTGAAACCAATCGGCAAACTACTCAAAATGCTTAACTCGCCGAGAAAATCACTTTTGTTCCACAATGAATGCCTGGCAAAATAGAGTTAATTGTGATGCAAGCCGTTCTGAAACCAATCGGCAAATTAGTCAAAATGCTTAACTCGCCGAGAAAATCACTTTTGTTCCACAATGAATGTCTGGCAAAAAATAGTTAATTGTGATGTAAGCCGTTCTGAAACCAATCGGCAAATTACTCAAACTGCTTAACTCGCCGAGAAAATCACTTTTGTTCCACAATGAATGCCTGGCAAAATAGAGTTAATTGTGATGCAAGCCGTTCTGAAACCAATCGGCAAATTGCTCAAAATGCTTAACTCGCCGAGAAAATCACTTTTGTTCCACAATGAATGTCTGGCAAAAAATAGTAAATTTCAATGCATGCCGTTCTGAAACCAATCGGCAAATTACTCAAAATGCTTAACTTAACCGAGAAAATCACTTTTGTTCCACAATGAATGCCTGGCACAAAACAGTAAATTTCAATGCAAGCCGTTCTGAAACCAATCGGCAAATTACTCAAAATGCTTACATCGCCGAGAAAATCACTTTTGTTGCACAATGAATGCCTGGCAAAAAGTAGTTAATTGTGATGCAAGCCGTTCTGAAACCAATGGGCAAATTACTCAAAATGCTTAACTCTACGAGAAAATCACTTTTGTCCCACAATGAATGTCTGGCAAAAAATGTAAATTTCAATGCAAGCCGTTCTGAAACCAATCGGCAAATTACTCAAAATGCTTAACTCTCCGAGAAAATCACTTTTGTTCCACAATGAATGTCTGGCAAAAAATAGTAAATTTCAATGCAAGCCGTTCTGAAACCAATCGGCAAATTACTCAAAATGCTTAACTCGCCGAGAAAATCACTTTTGTTCCACAATGAATGCCTGGCAAAATAGAGTTAATTTCAATGCAAGCCGTTCTGAAAGCGATCGGCAAATTACTCAAAATGCTTAACTCGCCGAGAAAATCACTTTTGTCCCACAATGAATGTCTGGCAAAAAATGTAAATTTCAATGCAAGCCGTTCTGAAACCAATCGGCAAATTACTCAAAATGCTTAACTCTTCGAGAAAATCACTTTTGTTCCACAATGAATGTCTGGCAAAAAATAGTTAATTTCAATGCAAGCCGTTCTGAAACCAATTGGCAAATTACTCAAAATGCTTATCTCGCCGAGAAAATCACTTTTGTTCCACAATGAATGTCGGGCAAAAAATAGTAAATTTCAATGCAAGCCGTTCTGAAACCAATCGGCAAATTACTCAAAATGCTTAACTCGCCGAGAAAATCACTTTTGTTCCACAATGAATGCCTGGCAAAATAGAGTTAATTGTGATGCAAGCCGTTCTGAAACCAATCGGCAAATTAGTCAAAATGCTTAACTCGCCGAGAAAATCACTTTTGTTCCACAATGAATGTCTGGCAAAAAATAGTTAATTGTGATGTAAGCCGTTCTGAAACCAATCGGCAAATTACTCAAACTGCTTAATTCGCCGAGAAAATCACTTTTGTTCCACAATGAATGCCTGGCAAAATAGAGTTAATTGTGACGCAAGCCGTTCTGAAACCAATCGGCAAATTGCTCAAAATGCTTAACTCGCCGAGAAAATCACTTTTGTTCCACAATGAATGTCTGGCAAAAAGTAGTTAATTGTGATGCAAGCCGTTCTGAAACCAATAGGCAAATCACTCAAAATGCTTATCTCGCCGAGAAAGTCACTTTTGTTCCACTATGAATGTCGGGCAAAAAATAGTAAATTTCAATGCAAGCCGTTCTGAAACCAATCGGCAAATTACTCAAAATGCTTAACTCGCCGAGAAAATCACTTTTGTTCCACAATGAATGCCTGGCAAAATAGAGTTAATTGTGATGCAAGCCGTTCTGAAACCAATCGGCAAATTAGTCAAAATGCTTAACTCGCCGAGAAAATCACTTTTGTTCCACAATGAATGTCTGGCAAAAAATAGTTAATTGTGATGTAAGCCGTTCTGAAACCAATCGGCAAATTACTCAAAATGCTTAACTCGCCGAGAAAATCACTTTTGTTCCACAATGAATGCCTGGCAAAATAGAGTTAATTGTGATGCAAGCCGTTCTGAAACCAATCGGCAAATTGCTCAAAATGCTTAAGTCGCCGAGAAAATCACTTTTGTTCCACAATGAATGTCTGGCAAAAAATAGTAAATTTCAATGCATGCCGTTCTGAAACCAATCGGCAAATTACTCAAAATTCTTACATCGCCGAGAAAATTACTTTTGTTCCACAATGAATGCCTGGCAAAAAGTAGTTAATTGTGATGCAAGCCGTTCTGAAACCAATAGGCAAATTACTCAAAATGCTTATCTCGCCGAGAAAGTCACTTTTGTTCCACAATGAATGTCGGGCAAAAAATAGTAAATTTCAATGCAAGCCGTTCTGAAACCAATCGGCAAATTACTCAAAATGCTTAACTCGCCGAGAAAATCACTTTTGTTCCACAATGAATGCCTGGCAAAATAGAGTTAATTGTGATGCAAGCCGTTCTGAAACCAATCGGCAAATTGCTCAAAATGCTTAAGTCGCCGAGAAAATCACTTTTTTCCCACAATGAATGTCTGGCAAAAAATAGTTAATTTTGATGCAAGACGTTCTAAAACCAATCGGCAAATTACTCAATATGCTTAACTCGCCGAGAATATCACTTTTTTCCCACAATGAATGTCTGGCAAAAAATATAAATTTCAATGCAAGCCGTTCTGAAACCAATCGGCAAATTGCTCAAAATGCTTAACTCGCCGAGAAAATCACTTTTGTTCCACAATGAATGTCTGGCAAAAAATAGTAGATCTCAATGCAAGCCGTTCTGAAACCAATCGGCAAATTGCTCAAAATGCTTAATTCGCCGAGAAAATCACTTTTGTTCCACAATGAATGTCTGGCAAAAAATAGTAGATTTCAATGCAAGCCGTTCTGAAACCAATCGGCAAATTGCTCAAAATGCTTACATCGCCGAGAAAATTACTTTTGTTCCACAATGAATGCCTGGCAAAAAGTAGTTAATTGTGATGCAAGCCGTTCTGAAACCAATAGGCAAATTACTCAAAATGCTTATCTCGCCGAGAAAGTCACTTTTGTTCCACTATGAACGTCGGGCAAAAAATAGTAAATTTCAATGCAAGCCGTTCTGAAACCAATCGGCAAATTACTCAAAATGCTTAACTCGCCGAGAAAATCACTTTTGTTCCACAATGAATGCCTGGCAAAATAGAGTTAATTGTGATGCAAGCCGTTCTGAAACCAATCGGCAAATTAGTCAAAATGCTTAACTCGTGAGAAAATCACTTTTGTTCCACAATGAATGTCTGGCAAAAAATAGTTAATTGTGATGTAAGCCGTTCTGAAACCAATCGGCAAATTACTCAAAATGCTTAACTCGCCGAGAAAATCACTTTTGTTCCACAATGAATGCCTGGCAAAATAGAGTTAATTGTGATGCAAGCCGTTCTGAAACCAATCGGCAAATTGCTCAAAATGCTTAAGTCGCCGAGAAAATCACTTTTGTTCCACAATGAATGTCTGGCAAAAAATATTAAATTTCAATGCATGCCGTTCTGAAACCAATCGTCAAATTACTCAAAATTCTTACATCGCCGAGAAAATTACTTTTGTTCCACAATGAATGCCTGGCAAAAAGTAGTTAATTGTGATGCAAGCCGTTCTGAAACCAATAGGCAAATTACTCAAAATGCTTATCTCGCCGAGAAAGTCACTTTTGTTCCACAATGAATGTCGGGCAAAAAATAGTAAATTTCAATGCAAGCCGTTCTGAAACCAATCGGCAAATTACTCAAAATGCTTAACTCGCCGAGAAAATCACTTTTGTTTCACAATGAATGCCTGGCAAAATAGAGTTAATTGTGATGCAAGCCGTTCTGAAACCAATCGGCAAATTAGTCAAAATGCTTAACTCGCCGAGAAAATCACTTTTGTTCCACAATGAATGTCTGGCAAAAAATAGTTAATTGTGATGTAAGCCGTTCTGAAACCAATCGGCAAATTACTCAAAATGCTTAACTCGCCGAGAAAATCACTTTTGTTCCACAATGAATGCCTGGCAAAATAGAGTTAATTGTGATGCAAGCCGTTCTGAAACCAATCGGCAAATTAGTCAAAATGCTTAACTCGCCAAGAAAATCACTTTTGTTCCACAATGAATGTCTGGCAAAAAATAGTTAATTGTGATGTAAGCCGTTCTGAAACCAATCGGCAAATTACTCAAAATGCTTAACTCGCCGAGAAAATCACTTTTGTTCCACAATGAATGCCTGGCAAAATAGAGTTAATTGTGATGCAAGCCGTTCTGAAACCAATCGGCAAATTGCTCAAAATGCTTAACTCGCCGAGAAAATCACTTTTGTTCCACAATGAATGTCTGGCAAAAAATAGTAAATTTCAATGCATGCCGTTCTGAAACCAATCGGCAAATTACTCAAAATGCTTAACTTAACCGAGAAAATCACTTTTGTCCCACAATGAATGTCTGGCAAAAAATGTAAATTTCAATGCAAGCCGTTCTGAAACCAATCGGCAAATTACTCAAAATGCTTAACTCTCCGAGAAAATCACTTTTGTTCCACAATGAATGTCTGGCAAAAAATAGTTAATTTCAATGCAAGCCGTTCTGAAACCAATCGGCAAATTGCTCAAAATGCTTAATTCGCCGAGAAAATCACTTTTGTTCCACAATGAATGTCTGGCAAAAAATAGTAGATTTCAATGCAAGCCGTTCTGAAACCAATCGGCAAATTGCTCAAAATGCTTACATCGCCGAGAAAATTACTTTTGTTCCACAATGAATGCCTGGCAAAAAGTAGTTAATTGTGATGCAAGCCGTTCTGAAACCAATAGGCAAATTACTCAAAATGCTTATCTCGCCGAGAAAGTCACTTTTGTTCCACAATGAATGTCGGGCAAAAAATAGTAAATTTCAATGCAAGCCGTTCTGAAACCATTCGGCAAATTACTCAAAATGCTGAACTCGCCGAGAAAATCACTTTTGTTCCACAATGAATGCCTGGCAAAATAGAGTTAATTGTGATGCAAGCCGTTCTGAAACCAATCGGCAAATTAGTCAAAATGCTTAACTCGCCGAGAAAATCACTTTTGTTCCACAATGAATGCCTGGCAAAATAGAGTTAATTGTGATGCAAGACGTTCTGAAACCAATCGGCAAATTGCTCAAAATGCTTAACTCGCCGAGAAAATCACTTTTGTTCCACAATGAATGTCTGGCAAAAAATAGTAAATTTCAATGCATGCCGTTCTGAAACCAATCGGCAAATTACTCAAAATGCTTAACTTAACCGAGAAAATCACTTTTGTTCCACAATGAATGCCTGGCACAAAACAGTAAATTCCAATGCAAGCCGTTCTGAAACCAATCGGCAAATTACTCAAAATGCTTACATCGCCGAGAAAATCACTTTTGTTCCACAATGAATGCCTGGCAAAAAGTAGTTAATTGTGATGCAAGCCGTTCTGAAACCAATGGGCAAATTACTCAAAATGCTTAACTCTACGAGAAAATCACTTTTGTCCCACAATGAATGTCTGGCAAAAAATGTAAATTTCAATGCAAGCCGTTCTGAAACCAATCGGCAAATTACTCAAAATGCTTGACTCTCCGAGAAAATCACTTTTGTTCCACAATGAATGTCTGGCAAAAAATAGTTAATTTCAATGCAAGCCGTTCTGAAACCAATAGGCAAATTACTCAAAATGCTTAACTCGCCGAGAAAATCACTTTTGTTCCACAATGAATGCCTGGCAAAAAGTAGTTAATTGTGATGTAAGCCGTTCTGAAACCAAGCGGCAAATTGCTCAAAATGCTTACATCGCCGAGAAAATCACGTTTGTTCCACAATGAATGCCTGGCAAAAAGTAGTTAATTGTGATGCAAGCCGTTCTGAAACCAATGGGCAAATTACTCAAAATGCTTAACTCTACGAGAAAATCACTTTTGTCCCACAATGAATGTCTGGCAAAAAATGTAAATTTCAATGCAAGCCGTTCTGAAACCAATCGGCAAATTACTCAAAATGCTTAACTCTCCGAGAAAATCACTTTTGTTCCACAATGAATGCCTGGCAAAATAGAGTTAATTGTGATGCAAGTCGTTCTGAAACCAATCGGCAAATTACTCAAAATACTTAACTCGCCGAGAAAATCACTTTTTTCCCACAATGAATGCCTGGTTAAAATAGTACATTTCAATGCAAACCGTTCTGAAACCAATGGGCAAATTACTCAGAATGCTTAACTTAACAGAGAAAATCACTTTTTTCCCACAATGAATGTCTGGCAAAAAATGTAAATTTCAATGCAAGCCGTTCTGAAACCATTCGGCAAATTACTCAAAATGCTTAACTCGCTGAGAAAATCACTTTTGTTCCACAATGATTGTCTGGTAAAAAATAGTTAATTTCAATGCAAGCCGTACTGAAACTTATCGGCAAATTACTCAAAATGCTTAACGCGCCGAAAAAATCACTGTTTTCCCACAATGAATGCCTGGCATAAAATAGTTAACTTTGATGCAAGCCGTTCTGAAACCAATCGGCAAATTGCTCAAAATGCTTAACTCGCCGAGAAAATCACTTTTGTTCCACAATGAATGTCTGGCAAAAAATAGTAAATTTCAATGCAAGCCGTTCTGAAACCAATCGGCAAATTACTCAAAATGCTTAACGCGCCGAGAAAATCACTTTTTTCCCACAATGAATGTCTGGCAAAAAATAGTTAATTTTGATGCAAGACGTTCTGAAACCAATCGGCAAATTACTCAAAATGCTCAACTCGCCGAGAATATCACTTTTTTCCCACAATGAATGTCTGGCAAAAAATATAAATTTCAATGCAAGCCGTTCTGAAACCAATCGGCAAACTGCTCAAAATGCTTAATTCGCCGAGAAAATCACTTTTGTTCCACAATGAATGACTGGCAAAAAATAGTAAATTTCAATGCAAGCCGTTCTGAAACCAATCGGCAAATTACTCAAAATGCATAACTCGCCGAGAAACTCACTTTAGTTCCACAATGAATGTCTGGTAAAAAATAGTTAATTTCAATGCAAGCCGTTCTGAAACGTCTCGGCAAATTACTCAAAATGCTTAACGCGCCGAGAAAATCACTGTTTTCCCACAATGAATGCCTGGCAAAAAATAGAAAATTGTGATGCAAGCCGTTCTGAAACCAATCGGCAAATTACTCAAAATGCTTAACGCGCGGAGAAAATCACTTTTGTTCCACAATGAATGTCTGTCAAAAAATAGTTAATTTTGAAGCAAGACGTTCTGAAACCAATCGGCAAATTACTCAAAATGCTTAACTCTCCGAGAAAATCACTTTTGTTCCACAATGAATGCCTGGCAAAAAGTAGTTAATGTGATGCAAGCAGTTCTGAATCCAATCGGCAAATTACTCAAAATGCTTAACTCGCCGAGAAAATCACTTTTTTCCCACAATGAATGTCTGGCAAAAAATGTAAATTTCAATGCAAGCCGTTCTGAAACCAATCGGCATATTACTCAAAATGCTTAACTCCGTGAAAATCACTTTTGTTCCACAATGAATGCCTGGCAAAAAATAGTTAATTTCAATGCAAGCCGTTCTGAAACCAATCGGCAAATTACTCAAAATGCTTAACGCTCCGAGAAAACCACTTTTGTCCCACATTGAGTGCCTGGCAAAAAATAGTTAATTGTGATGCAAGCCGTTTTTGAAAAGAATCGGCAAATTACTCAAAATGCTTAACTCGCCGAGAAAATCACTTTTGTTCCACAATGAATGTCTGGCAAAAAATAGTTAATTTCAATGCGAGCCGTTCTGAAACCAATCGGCAAATTACTCAAAATGATTCACGCGCCGAGAAAATCACTTTTGTTCCACAATGAATGCCTGGCACAAAATAGTTAATTTCAATGCAAGCCGTTCTGAAAGCGATCGCCAAATTACTCAAAATGCTGAACTCGCTGAGAAAATCACTTTTGTTCCACAATGAATGCCTGGCAAAAAATAGTTAATTGTGATGCAAGACGTTCTGAAACCAATCGGGAAATTACTCAAAATGCTTAACTCGCCGAGAAAATCACTTTTGTCCCACAATGAATGTCTGGCAAAAAATGTAAATTTCAATGCAAGCCGTTCTGAAACCAATCGGCAAATTACTCAAAATGCTTAACACTTCGAGAAAATCACTTTTGTTCCACAATGAATGTCTGGCAAAAAATAGTTAATTTCAATGCAAGCCGTTCTGAAACCAATAGGCAAATTACTCAAAATGCTTATCTCGCCGAGAAAATCACTTTTGTTCCACAATGAATGGCGGGCAAAAATTAGTAAATTTCAATGCAAGCCGTTCTGAAACCAATCGGCAAATTACTCAAAATGCTTAACTCGCCGAGAAAATCACTTTTGTTCCACAATGAATGACTGGCAAAATAGAGTTAATTGTGATGCAAGCCGTTCTGAAACCAATCGGCAAATTACTCAAAATGCTTAACTCGCCGAGAAAATCACTTTTGTTCCACAATGAATGCCTGGCAAAATAGAGTTAATTGTGATGCAAGCCGTTCTGAAACCAATCGGCAAATTGCTCAAAATGCTTCACTCGCCGAGAAAATCACTTTTGTTCCACAATGAATGTCTGGCAAAAAATAGTAAATTTCAATGCATGCCGTTCTGAAACCAATCGGCAAATTACTCAAAATGCTTAACTTAACCGAGAAAATCACTTTTGTTCCACAATGAATGTCTGGCTAAAAATATAAATTTCAATGCAAGCCGTTCTGAAACCAATCGGCAAATTGCTCAAAATGCTTAACTCGCCGAGAAAATCACTTTTGTTCCACAATGAATGTCTGGCAAAAAATAGTAGATTTCAATGCTAGCCATTCTGAAACCAATCGGCAAATTACTCAAAATGCTGAACGCGCCGAGAAAATCACTTTTTTCCCAAAATGAATGTCTGGCATAAAATAGTTAACTTTGATGCAAGCCGTTCTGAAACCAAGAGGCAAATTACTCAAAATGCTTATCTCGCCGAGAAAATCACTTTTGTTCAACAATGAATGTCGGGCAAAAAATAGTAAATTTCAATGCAAGCCGTTCTGAAACCAATCGGCAAATTACTCAAAATGCTTAACTCGCCGAGAAAATCACTTTTGTTCCACAATGAATGCCTGGCAAAATAGAGTTAATTGTGATGCAAGCCGTTCTGAAACCAATCGGCAAATTAGTCAAAATGCTTAACTCGCCGAGAAAATCACTTTTGTTCCACAATGAATGTCTGGCAAAAAATAGTTAATTGTGATGTAAGCCGTTCTGAAACCAATCGGCAAATTACTCAAAATGCTTAACTCGCCGAGAAAATCACTTTTGTTCCACAATGAATGCCTGGCAAAATAGAGTTAATTGTGATGCAAGCCGTTCTGAAACCAATCGGCAAATTGCTCAAAATGCTTAACTCGCCGAGAAAATCACTTTTGTTCCACAATGAATGTCTGGCAAAAAATAGTAAATTTCAATGCATGCCGTTCTGAAACCAATCGGCAAATTACTCAAAATGCTTAACTTAACCGAGAAAATCACTTTTGTTCCACAATGAATGCCTGGCACAAAACAGCAAAATAGAGTTAATTGTGATGCAAGCCGTTCTGAAACCAATCGGCAAATTACTCATAATGCTTAACACGCCGAGAAAAGCACTTTTTTCCCACAATGAATGTCTGGCAAAAAAGAGTTAATTTTGATGCAAGACGTTCTAAAATCAATCGGCAAATTACTCAATATGCTTAACTCGCCGAGACTATCACTTTTTTCCCACAATGAATGTCTGGCAAAAAATAGTTAATTTCAATGCAAGCCGTTCTGAAACTTATCGGCAAATTACTCAAAATGCTTAACGCGCCGAGAAAATCACTGTTTTCCCACAATGAATGCCTGGCAAAAAATAGAAAATTGTGATGCAAGCCGTTCTGAAACCAATCGGCAAATTACTCAAAATGCTTAACGCGCCGAGAAAATCACTTTTGTTCCACAATGAATGTCTGGCAAAAAATAGTTAATTTTGATGCAAGACGTTCTGAAACCAATCGGCAAATTACTCAAAATGCTTAACTCGCTGAGAAAATCACTTTTGTTCCACAATGAATGCCTGGCAAAAAAGTTAATTTTGATGCAAGACGTTCTGAAACCAATCGGCAAATTACTCAAAATGCTTAACTCGCCGAGAAAATCACTTTTGTTCAACAATGAATGCCTGGCACAAAATAGTTAATTTCAATGAAAGCCGTTCTGAAAGCAATCGGCAAATTACTCAAAATGCTTAACTCGCCGAGAAAATCACTTTTGTTCCACAATGATTGTCTGGCTAAAAATAGTTAATTTCAATGCAAGCCGTACTGAAACTTATCGTCAAATTACTCAAAATGCTTAACGCGCCGAGAAAATCACTGTTTCCCACAATGAATGCCTGGCATAAAATAGTTAACTTTGATGCAAGCCGTTCTGAAACCAATCGGCAAATTGCTCAAAATGCTTAACGCGCCGAGAAAATCACTTTTGTTCCACAATGAATGTCTGGCAAAAAATAGTTAATTTTGATGCAAGACGTTCTGAAACCAATCGGCAAATTACTCAAAATGCTTAACTCGCCGAGAAAATCACTTTTGTTCCACAATGAATGCCTGGCAAAAAGTAGTTAATGTGATGCAAGCAGTTCTGAAACCAATCGGCAAATTACTCAAAATGATTCACGCGCCGAGAAAATCACTTTTGTTCCACAATGAATGCCTGGCACAAAATAGTTAATTTCAATGCAAGCCGTTCTGAAAGCGATCGCCAAATTACTCAAAATGCTGAACTCGCTGAGAAAATCACTTTTGTTCCACAATGAATGCCTGGCAAAAAATGTAAATTTCAATGCAAGCCGTTCTGAAACCAATCGGCAAATTACTCAAAATGCTTAACACTTCGAGAAAATCACTTTTGTTCCACAATGAATGTCTGGCAAAAAATAGTTAATTTCAATGCAAGCCGTTCTGAAACCAATCGGCACATTACTCAAAATGCTTAACTCGCCGAGAAAATCACTTTTGTTCCACAATGAATGACTGGCAAAATAGAGTTAATTGTGATGCAAGCCGTTCTGAAACCAATCGGCAAATTAGTCAAAATGCTTAACTCGCCGAGAAAATCACTTTTGTTCCACAATGAATGTCTGGCAAAAAATAGTTAATTGTGATGTAAGCCGTTCTGAAACCAATCGGCAAATTACTCAAAATGCTTAACTCGCCGAGAAAATCACTTTTGTTCCACAATGAATGCCTGGCAAAATAGAGTTAATTGTGATGCAAGCCGTTCTGAAACCAATCGGCAAATTGCTCAAAATGCTTCACTCGCCGAGAAAATCACTTTTGTTCCACAATGAATGTCTGGCAAAAAATAGTAAATTTCAATGCATGCCGTTCTGAAACCAATCGGCAAATTACTCAAAATGCTTAACTTAACCGAGAAAATCACTTTTGTTCCACAATGAATGTCTGGCTAAAAATATAAATTTCAATGCAAGCCGTTCTGAAACCAATCGGCAAATTACTCAAAATGCTGAACGCGCCGAGAAAATCACTTTTTTCCCAAAATGAATGTCTGGCATAAAATAGTTAACTTTGATGCAAGCCGTTCTGAAACCAAGAGGCAAATTACTCAAAATGCTTATCTCGCCGAGAAAATCACTTTTGTTCAACAATGAATGTCGGGCAAAAAATAGTAAATTTCAATGCAAGCCGTTCTGAAACCAATCGGCAAATTACTCAAAATGCTTAACTCGCCGAGAAAATCACTTTTGTTCCACAATGAATGCCTGGCAAAATAGAGTTAATTGTGATGCAAGCCGTTCTGAAACCAATCGGCAAATTAGTCAAAATGCTTAACTCGCCGAGAAAATCACTTTTGTTCCACAATGAATGTCTGGCAAAAAATAGTTAATTGTGATGTAAGCCGTTCTGAAACCAATCGGCAAATTACTCAAAATGCTTAACTCGCCGAGAAAATCACTTTTGTTCCACAATGAATGCCTGGCAAAATAGAGTTAATTGTGATGCAAGCCGTTCTGAAACCAATCGGCAAATTGCTCAAAATGCTTAACACGCCGAGAAAATCACTTTTGTTCCACAATGAATGTCTGGCAAAAAATAGTAAATTTCAATGCATGCCGTTCTGAAACCAATCGGCAAATTACTCAAAATGCTTAACTTAACCGAGAAAATCACTTTTGTTCCACAATGAATGCCTGGCACAAAACAGCAAAATAGAGTTAATTGTGATGCAAGCCGTTCTGAAACCAATCGGCAAATTACTCATAATGCTTAACACGCCGAGAAAAGCACTTTTTTCCCACAATGAATGTCTGGCAAAAAATAGTTAATTTTGATGCAAGACGTTCTAAAATCAATCGGCAAATTACTCAATATGCTTAACTCGCCGAGACTATCACTTTTTTCCCACAATGAATGTCTGGCAAAAAATAGTTAATTTCAATGCAAGCCGTTCTGAAACTTATCGGCAAATTACTCAAAATGCTTAACGCGCCGAGAAAATCACTGTTTTCCCACAATGAATGCCTGGCAAAAAATAGAAAATTGTGATGCAAGCCGTTCTGAAACCAATCGGCAAATTACTCAAAATGCTTAACGCGCCGAGAAAATCACTTTTGTTCCACAATGAATGTCTGGCAAAAAATAGTTAATTTTGATGCAAGACGTTCTGAAACCAATCGGCAAATTACTCAAAATGCTTAACTCGCTGAGAAAATCACTTTTGTTCCACAATGAATGCCTGGCAAAAAATAGTTAATTTTGATGCAAGACGTTCTGAAACCAATCGGCAAATTACTCAAAATGCTTAACTCGCCGAGAAAATCACTTTTGTTCAACAATGAATGCCTGGCACAAAATAGTTAATTTCAATGAAAGCCGTTCTGAAAGCAATCGACAAATTACTCAAAATGCTTAACTCGCCGAGAAAATCACTTTTGTTCCACAATGATTGTCTGGCTAAAAATAGTTAATTTCAATGCAAGCCGTACTGAAACTTATCGTCAAATTACTCAAAATGCTTAACGCGCCGAGAAAATCACTGTTTCCCACAATGAATGCCTGGCATAAAATAGTTAACTTTGATGCAAGCCGTTCTGAAACCAATCGGCAAATTGCTCAAAATGCTTAACGCGCCGAGAAAATCACTTTTGTTCCACAATGAATGTCTGGCAAAAAATAGTTAATTTTGATGCAAGACGTTCTGAAACCAATCGGCAAATTACTCAAAATGCTTAACTCGCCGAGAAAATCACTTTTGTTCCACAATGAATGCCTGGCAAAAAGTAGTTAATGTGATGCAAGCAGTTCTGAATCCAATCGGCAAATTACTCAAAATGCTTAACTCGCCGAGAAAATCACTTTTTTCCCACAATGAATGTCTGGCAAAAAATGTAAATTTCAATGCAAGCCGTTCTGATACCAATCGGCATATTACTCAAAAAGCTTAACTCGCCGAGAAAATCACTTTTTTCCCACAATGAATGACTGGCAAAAAATATAAATTTCAATGCAAGCCGTTCTGAAACCAATCGGCAAATTACTCAAAATGCGTAACTCCGTGAAAATCACTTTTGTTCCACAATGAATGCCTGGCAAAAAATAGTTAATTTCAATGCAAGCCGTTCTGAAACCAATCGGCAAATTACTCAAAATGCTTAACGCTCCGAGAAAACCACTTTTGTCCCACAATGAGTGCCTGGCAAAAAATAGTTAATTGTGATGCAAGCCGTTTTTGAAAAGAATCGGCAAATTACTCAAAATGCTTAACTCGCCGAGAAAATCATATTTGTTCCACAATGAATGTCTCGCAAAAAATAGTTAATTTCAATGCGAGCCGTTCGGAAACCAATCGGCAAATTACTCAAAATGCTTAACGCGCCGTGAAAATCACTTTTGTTCCACAATGAATGCCTGGCACAAAATAGTTAATTTCAATGCAAGCCGTTCTGAAAGCGATCGGCAAATTACTCAAAATGCTGAACTCGCTGAGAAAATCACTTTTGTTCCACAATGAATGCCTGGCAAAAAATAGTAAATTTCAATGCAAGCCGTTCTGAAACCAATCGGCAAATTACTCAAAATGCTTAACTCGCCGAGAAAATCACTTTTGTTCCACAATGAATGGCTGGCAAAATAGAGTTAATTGTGATGCAAGCCGTTCTGAAACCAATCGGCAAATTAGTCAAAATGCTTAACTCGCCGAGAAAATCACTTTTGTTCCACAATGAATGACTGGCAAAAAATAGTTAATTGTGATGTAAGCCGTTCTGAAACCAATCGGCAAATTACTCAAAATGCTAAACTCGCCGAGAAATTCACTTTTGTTCCACAATGAATGCCTGGCAAAATAGAGTTAATTGTGATGCAAGCCGTTCTGAAACCAATCGGCAAATTGCTCAAAATGCTTAACTCGCCGAGAAAATCACTTTTGTTCCACAATGAATGCCTGGCAAAAAATAGTAAATTTCAATGCATGCCGTTCTGAAACCAATCGGCAAATTACTCAAAATGCTTAACTTAACCGAGAAAATCACTTTTGTTCCACAATGAATGCCTGGCACAAAACAGCAAAATAGAGTTAATTGTGATGCAAGCCGTTCTGAAACCAATCGGCAAATTACTCAAAATGCTTAACACGCCGAGAAAAGCACTTTTTTCCCACAATGAATGTCTGGCAAAAAATAGTTAATTTTGATGCAAGACGTTCTAAAATCAATCGGCAAATTACTCAATATGCTTAACTCGCCGAGACTATCACTTTTTTCCCACAATGAATGTCTGGCAAAAAATAGTTAATTTCAATGCAAGCCGTTCTGAAACTTATCGGCAAATTACTCAAAATGCTTAACGCGCCGAGAAAATCACTGTTTTCCCACAATGAATGCCTGGCAAAAAATAGAAAATTGTGATGCAAGCCGTTCTGAAACCAATCGGCAAATTACTCAAAATGCTTAACGCGCCGATAAAATCACTTTTGTTCCACAATGAATGTCTGGCAAAAAATAGTTAATTTTGATGCAAGACGTTCTGAAACCAATCGGCAAATTACTCAAAATGCTTAACTCGCTGAGAAAATCACTTTTGTTCCACAATGAATGCCTGGCAAAAAATAGTTAATTTTGATGCAAGACGTTCTGAAACCAATCGGCAAATTACTCAAAATGCTTAACTCGTCGAGAAAATCACTTTTGTTCAACAATGAATGCCTGGCACAAAATAGTTAATTTCAATGAAAGCCGTTCTGAAAGCAATCGGCAAATTACTCAAAATGCTTAACTCGCCGAGAAAATCACTTTTTTCCCACAATGAATGTCTGGCAAAAAATATAAATTTCAATGCAAGCCGTTCTGAAACCAATCGGCAAATTACTCAAAATGCGTAACTCCGTGAAAATCACTTTTGTTCCACAATGAATGCCTGGCAAAAAATAGTTAATTTCAATGCAAGCCGTTCTGAAACCAATCGGCAAATTACTCAAAATGCTTAACGCTCCGAGAAAACCACTTTTGTCCCACAATGAGTGCCTGGCAAAAAATAGTTAATTGTGATGCAAGCCGTTTTTGAAAAGAATCGGCAAATTACTCAAAATGCTTAACTCGCCGAGAAAATCATATTTGTTCCACAATGAATGTCTCGCAAAAAATAGTTAATTTCAATGCGAGCCGTTCGGAAACCAATCGGCAAATTACTCAAAATGCTTAACGCGCCGTGAAAATCACTTTTGTTCCACAATGAATGCCTGGCACAAAATAGTTAATTTCAATGCAAGCCGTTCTGAAAGCGATCGGCAAATTACTCAAAATGCTGAACTCGCTGAGAAAATCACTTTTGTTCCACAATGAATGCCTGGCAAAAAATAGTAAATTTCAATGCAAGCCGTTCTGAAACCAATCGGCAAATTACTCAAAATGCTTAACTCGCCGAGAAAATCACTTTTCTTCCACAATGAATGCCTGGCAAAATAGAGTTAATTGTGATGCAAGCCGTTCTGAAACCAATCGGCAAATTAGTCAAAATGCTTAACTCGCCGAGAAAATCACTTTTGTTCCACAATGAATGTCTGGCAAAAAATAGTTAATTGTGATGTAAGCCGTTCTGAAACCAATCGGCAAATTACTCAAAATGCTTAACTCGCCGAGAAAATCACTTTTGTTCCACAATGAATGCCTGGCAAAATAGAGTTAATTGTGATGCAAGCCGTTCTGAAACCAATCGGCAAATTGCTCAAAATGCTTAACTCGCCGAGAAAATCACTTTTGTTCCACAATGAATGCCTGGCAAAAAATAGTAAATTTCAATGCATGCCGTTCTGAAACCAATCGGCAAATTACTCAAAATGCTTAACTTAACCGAGAAAATCACTTTTGTTCCACAATGAATGCCTGGCACAAAACAGCAAAATAGAGTTAATTGTGATGCAAGCCGTTCTGAAACCAATCGGCAAATTACTCAAAATGCTTAACACGCCGAGAAAAGCACTTTTTTCCCACAATGAATGTCTGGCAAAAAATAGTTTATTTTGATGCAAGACGTTCTAAAATCAATCGGCAAATTACTCAATATGCTTAACTCGCCGAGACTATCACTTTTTTCCCACAATGAATGTCTGGCAAAAAATAGTTAATTTCAATGCAAGCCGTTCTGAAACTTATCGGCAAATTACTCAAAATGCTTAACGCGCCGAGAAAATCACTGTTTTCCCACAATGAATGCCTGGCAAAAAATAGAAAATTGTGATGCAAGCCGTTCTGAAACCAATCGTCAAATTACTCAAAATGCTTAACGCGCCGAGAAAATCACTGTTTCCCACAATGAATGCCTGGCATAAAATAGTTAACTTTGATGCAAGCCGTTCTGAAACCAATCGGCAAATTGCTCAAAATGCTTAACGCGCCGAGAAAATCACTTTTGTTCCACAATGAATGTCTGGCAAAAAATAGTTAATTTTGATGCAAGACGTTCTGAAACCAATCGGCAAATTACTCAAAATGCTTAACTCGCCGAGAAAATCACTTTTGTTCCACAATGAATGCCTG
Organism: Scyliorhinus torazame; assembly: GCF_047496885.1. Taxonomy (NCBI): domain Eukaryota; kingdom Metazoa; phylum Chordata; class Chondrichthyes; order Carcharhiniformes; family Scyliorhinidae; genus Scyliorhinus; species Scyliorhinus torazame. The sequence goes on along the minus strand of NC_092714.1, from coordinate 166,204,233 downwards.
GCAAAAAGTAGTTAATGTGATGCAAGCAGTTCTGAATCCAATCGGCAAATTACTCAAAATGCTTAACTCGCCGAGAAAATCACTTTTTTCCCACAATGAATGTCTGGCAAAAAATGTAAATTTCAATGCAAGCCGTTCTGATACCAATCGACATATTACTCAAAAAGCTTAACTCGCCGAGAAAATCACTTTTTTCCCACAATGAATGACTGGCAAAAAATATAAATTTCAATGCAAGCCGTTCTGAAACCAATCGGCAAATTACTCAAAATGCGTAACTCCGTGAAAATCACTTTTGTTCCACAATGAATGCCTGGCAAAAAGTAGTTAATTTCAATGCAAGCCGTTCTGAAACCAATCGGCAAATTACTCAAAATGCTTAACGCTCCGAGAAAACCACTTTTGTCCCACAATGAGTGCCTGGCAAAAAATAGTTAATTGTGATGCAAGCCGTTTTTGAAAAGAATCGGCAAATTACTCAAAATGCTAAACTCGCCGAGAAAATCATATTTGTTCCACAATGAATGTCTCGCAAAAAATAGTTAATTTCAATGCGAGCCGTTCGGAAACCAATCGGCAAATTACTCAAAATGCTTAACGCGCCGTGAAAATCACTTTTGTTCCACATTGAATGCCTGGCACAAAATAGTTAATTTCAATGCAAGCCGTTCTGAAAGCGATCGGCAAATTACTCAAAATGCTGAACTCGCTGAGAAAATCACTTTTGTTCCACAATGAATGCCTGGCAAAAAATAGTTAATTGTGATGCAAGACGTTCTGAAACCAATCGGCAAATTACTCAAAATGCTTAACTCGCCCAGAAAATCACTTTTGTCCCACAATGAATGTCTGGCAAAAAATGTAAATTTCAATGCAAGCCGTTCTGAAACCAATCGGCAAATTACTCAAAATGCTTAACTCTTCGAGAAAATCACTTTTGTTCCACAATGAATGTCTGGCAAAAAATAGTTAATTTCAATGCAAGCCGTTCTGAAACCAATTGGCAAATTACTCAAAATGCTTATCTCGCCGAGAAAATCACTTTTGTTCCACAATGAATGTCGGGCAAAAAATAGTAAATTTCAATGCAAGCCGTTCTGAAACCAATCGGCAAATTACTCAAAATGCTTAACTCGCCGAGAAAATCACTTTTGTTTCACAATGAATGCCTGGCAAAATAGAGTTAATTGTGATGCAAGCCGTTCTGAAACCAATCGGCAAATTAGTCAAAATGCTTACCTCGCCGAGAAAATCACTTTTGTTCCACGATGAATGTGTGGCAAAAAATAGTTAATTTCAATGCAAGCCGTTCTGAAACTTCTCGGCAAATTACTCAAAATGCTTAACGCGCCGAGAAAATCACTGTTTTCCCACAATGAATGCCTGGCAAAAAATAGAAAATTGTGATGCAAGCCGTTCTGAAACCAATCGGCAAATTACTCAAAATGCTTAACGCGCGGAGAAAATCACTTTTGTTCCACAATGAATGTCTGTCAAAAAATAGTTAATTTTGAAGCAAGACGTTCTGAAACCAATCGGCAAATTACTCAAAATGCTTAACTCGCCGAGAAAATCACTTTTGTTCCACAATGAATGCCTGGCAAAAAATAGTTAATTTCAATGCAAGCCGTTCTGAAACCAATCGGCAAATTACTCAAAATGCTTAACGCTCCGAGAAAACCACTTTTGTCCCACAATGAGTGCCTGGCAAAAAATAGTTAATTGTGATGCAAGCCGTTTTTGAAAAGAATCGGCAATTTACTCAAAATGCTTAACTCGCCGAGAAAATCACTTTTGTTCCACAATGAATGTCTGGCAAAAAATAGTTAATTTCAATGCGAGCCGTTCTGAAACCAATCGGCAAATTACTCAAAATGATTAACGCGCCGAGAAAATCACTTTTGTTCCACAATGAATGCCTGGCACAAAATAGTTAATTTCAATGCAAGCCGTTCTGAAAGCGATCGCCAAATTACTCAAAATGCTGAACTCGCTGAGAAAATCACTTTTGTTCCACAATGAATGCCTGGCAAAAAATAGTTAATTGTGATGCAAGACGTTCTGAAACCAATCGGGAAATTACTCAAAATGCTTAACTCGCCGAGAAAATCACTTTTGTCCCACAATGAATGTCTGGCAAAAAATGTAAATTTCAATGCAAGCCGTTCTGAAACCAATCGGCAAATTACTCAAAATGCTTAACACTTCGAGAAAATCACTTTTGTTCCACAATGAATGTCTGGCAAAAAATAGTTAATTTCAATGCAAGCCGTTCTGAAACCAATAGGCAAATTACTCAATATGCTTATCTCGCCGAGAAAATCACTTTTGTTCCACAATGAATGTCGGGCAAAAATTAGTAAATTTCAATGCAAGCCGTTCTGAAACCAATCGGCAAATTACTCAAAATGCTTAACTCGCCGAGAAAATCACTTTTGTTCCACAATGAATGACTGGCAAAATAGAGTTAATTGTGATGCAAGCCGTTCTGAAACCAATCGGCAAATTAGTCAAAATTCTTAACTCGCCGAGAAAATCACTTTTGTTCCACGATGAATGTGTGGCAAAAAATAGTTAATTTCAATGCAAGCCGTTCTGAAACTTCTCGGCAAATTACTCAAAATGCTTAACGCGCCGAGAAAATCACTGTTTTCCCACAATGAATGCCTGGCAAAAAATAGAAAATTGTGATGCAAGCCGTTCTGAAACCAATCGGCAAATTACTCAAAATGCTTAACGCGCGGAGAAAATCACTTTTGTTCCACAATGAATGTCTGTCAAAAAATAGTTAATTTTGAAGCAAGACGTTCTGAAACCAATCGGCAAATTACTCAAAATGCTTAACTCGCCGAGAAAATCACTTTTGTTCCACAATGAATGCCTGGCAAAAAATAGTTAATTTCAATGCAAGCCGTTCTGAAACCAATCGGCAAATTACTCAAAATGCTTAACGCTCCGAGAAAACCACTTTTGTCCCACAATGAGTGCCTGGCAAAAAATAGTTAATTGTGATGCAAGCCGTTTTTGAAAAGAATCGGCAAATTACTCAAAATGCTTAACTCGCCGAGAAAATCACTTTTGTTCCACAATGAATGTCTGGCAAAAAATAGTTAATTTCAATGCGAGCCGTTCTGAAACCAATCGGCAAATTACTCAAAATGATTAACGCGCCGAGAAAATCACTTTTGTTCCACAATGAATGCCTGGCACAAAATAGTTAATTTCAATGCAAGCCGTTCTGAAAGCGATCGCCAAATTACTCAAAATGCTGAACTCGCTGAGAAAATCACTTTTGTTCCACAATGAATGCCTGGCAAAAAATAGTTAATTGTGATGCAAGACGTTCTGAAACCAATCGGGAAATTACTCAAAATGCTTAACTCGCCGAGAAAATCACTTTTGTCCCACAATGAATGTCTGGCAAAAAATGTAAATTTCAATGCAAGCCGTTCTGAAACCAATCGGCAAATTACTCAAAATGCTTAACACTTCGAGAAAATCACTTTTGTTCCACAATGAATGTCTGGCAAAAAATAGTTAATTTCAATGCAAGCCGTTCTGAAACCAATAGGCAAATTACTCAATATGCTTATCTCGCCGAGAAAATCACTTTTGTTCCACAATGAATGTCGGGCAAAAATTAGTAAATTTCAATGCAAGCCGTTCTGAAACCAATCGGCAAATTACTCAAAATGCTTAACTCGCCGAGAAAATCACTTTTGTTCCACAATGAATGACTGGCAAAATAGAGTTAATTGTGATGCAAGCCGTTCTGAAACCAATCGGCAAATTAGTCAAAATGCTTAACTCGCCGAGAAAATCACTTTTGTTCCAAAATGAATGTCTGGCAAAAAATAGTTAATTGTGATGTAAGCCGTTCTGAAACCAATCGGCAAATTACTCAAAATGCTTAACTCGCCGAGAAAATCACTTTTGTTCCACAATGAATGCCTGGCAAAATAGAGTTAATTGTGATGCAAGCCGTTCTGAAACCAATCGGCAAAATGCTTAACTTGCCGAGAAAATCACTTTTGTTCCACAATGAATGTCTGGCAAAAAATAGTAAATTTCAATGCATGCCGTTCTGAAACCAATCGGCAAATTACTCAAAATGCTTAACTTAACCGAGAAAATCACTTTTGTTCCACAATGAATGTCTGGCTAAAAATATAAATTTCAATGCAAGCCGTTCTGAAACCAATCGGCAAATTGCTCAAAATGCTTAACTCGCCGAGAAAATCACTTTTGTTCCACAATGAATGTCTGGCAAAAAATAGTAGATTTCAATGCTAGCCATTCTGAAACCAATCGGCAAATTACTCAAAATGCTGAACGCGCCGAGAAAATCACTTTTTTCCCAAAATGAATGTCTGGCATAAAATAGTTAACTTTGATGCAAGCCGTTCTGAAACCAAGAGGCAAATTACTCAAAATGCTTATCTCGCCGAGAAAATCACTTTTGTTCAACAATGAATGTCGGGCAAAAAATAGTAAATTTCAATGCAAGCCGTTCTGAAACCAATCGGCAAATTACTCAAAATGCTTAACTCGCCGAGAAAATCACTTTTGTTCCACAATGAATGCCTGGCAAAATAGAGTTAATTGTGATGCAAGCCGTTCTGAAACCAATCGGCAAATTAGTCAAAATGCTTAACTCGCCGAGAAAATCACTTTTGTTCCACAATGAATGTCTGGCAAAAAATAGTTAATTGTGATGTAAGCCGTTCTGAAACCAATCGGCAAATTACTCAAAATGCTTAACTCGCCGAGAAAATCACTTTTGTTCCACAATGAATGCCTGGCAAAATAGAGTTAATTGTGATGCAAGCCGTTCTGAAACCAATCGGCAAATTGCTCAAAATGCTTAACTCGCCGAGAAAATCACTTTTGTTCCACAATGAATGTCTGGCAAAAAATAGTAAATTTCAATGCATGCCGTTCTGAAACCAATCGGCAAATTACTCAAAATGCTTAACGCGTCGAGAAAATCACTTTTGTTCCACAATGAATGTCTGGCAAAAAATAGTTAATTTGATGCAAGACGTTCTGAAACCAATCGGCAAATTACTCAAAATGCTTAACTCGCTGAGAAAATCACTTTTGTTCCACAATGAATGCCTGGCAAAAAATAGTTAATTTTGATGCAAGACGTTCTGAAACCAATCGGCAAATTACTCAAAATGCTTAACTCGCCGAGAAAATCACTTTTGTTCAACAATGAATGCCTGGCACAAAATAGTTAATTTCAATGAAAGCCGTTCTGAAAGCAATCGGCAAATTACTCAAAATGCTTAACTCGCCGAGAAAATCACTTTTGTTCCACAATGATTGTCTGGCTAAAAATAGTTAATTTCAATGCAAGCCGTACTGAAACTTATCGTCAAATTACTCAAAATGCTTAACGCGCCGAGAAAATCACTGTTTCCCACAATGAATGCCTGGCATAAAATAGTTAACTTTGATGCAAGCCGTTCTGAAACCAATCGGCAAATTGCTCAAAATGCTTAACGCGCCGAGAAAATCACTTTTGTTCCACAATGAATGTCTGGCAAAAAATAGTTAATTTTGATGCAAGACGTTCTGAAACCAATCGGCAAATTACTCAAAATGCTTAACTCGCTGAGAAAATCACTTTTGTTCCACAATGAATGCCTGGCAAAAAATAGTTAATTTTGATGCAAGACGTTCTGAAACCAATCGGCAAATTACTCAAAATGCTTAACTCGCCGAGAAAATCACTTTTGTTCAACAATGAATGCCTGGCACAAAATAGTTAATTTCAATGAAAGCCGTTCTGAAAGCAATCGGCAAATTACTCAAAATGCTTAACTCGCCGAGAAAATCACTTTTGTTCCACAATGATTGTCTGGCTAAAAATAGTTAATTTCAATGCAAGCCGTACTGAAACTTATCGTCAAATTACTCAAAATTCTTAACGCGCCGAGAAAATCACTGTTTCCCACAATGAATGCCTGGCATAAAATAGTTAATTTTGATGCAAGACGTTCTGAAACCAATAGGCAAATTACTCAAAATGCTTAACGCTCCGAGAAAACCACTTTTGTCCCACAATGAGTGCCTGGCAAAAAATAGTTAATTGTGATGCAAGCCGTTTTTGAAAAGAATCGGTAAATTACTCAAAATGCTTAACTCGCCGAGAAAATCATATTTGTTCCACAATGAATGTCTCGCAAAAAATAGTTAATTTCAATGCGAGCCGTTCGGAAACCAATCGGCAAATTACTCAAAATGCTTAACGCGCCGTGAAAATCACTTTTGTTCCACAATGAATGCCTGGCACAAAATAGTTAATTTCAATGCAAGCCGTTCTGAAAGCGATCGGCAAATTACTCAAAATGCTGAACTCGCTGAGAAAATCACTTTTGTTCCACAATGAATGCCTGGCAAAAAATAGTTAATTGTGATGCAAGACGTTCTGAAACCAATCGGCAAATTACTCAAAATGCTTAACTCGCCGAGAAAATCACTTTTGTCCCACAATGAATGTCTGGCAAAAAATGTAAATTTCAATGCAAGCCGTTCTGAAACCAATCGGCAAATTACTCAAAATGCTTAACTCTTCGAGAAAATCACTTTTGTTCCACAATGAATGTCTGGCAAAAAATAGTTAATTTCAATGCAAGCCGTACTGAAACCAATTGGCAAATTACTCAAAATGCTTATCTCGCCGAGAAAATCACTTTTGTTCCACAATGAATGTCGGGCAAAAAATAGTAAATTTCAATGCAAGCCGTTCTGAAACCAATCGGCAAATTACTCAAAATGCTTAACTCGCCGAGAAAATCACTTTTGTTTCACAATGAATGCCTGGCAAAATAGAGTTAATTGTGATGCAAGCCGTTCTGAAACCAATCGGCAAATTAGTCAAAATGCTTAACTCGCCGAGAAAATCACTTTTGTTCCACAATGAATGTCTGGCAAAAAATAGTTAATTGTGATGTAAGCCGTTCTGAAACCAATCGGCAAATTACTCAAACTGCTTAACTCGCCGAGAAAATCACTTTTGTTCCACAATGAATGCCTGGCAAAATAGAGTTAATTGTGATGCAAGCCGTTCTGAAACCAATCGGCAAATTGCTCAAAATGCTTAACTCGCCGAGAAAATCACTTTTGTTCCACAATGAATGTCTGGCAAAAAATAGTAAATTTCAATGCATGCCGTTCTGAAACCAATCGGCAAATTACTCAAAATGCTTAACTTAACCGAGAAAATCACTTTTGTTCCACAATGAATGTCTGGCTAAAAATATAAATTTCAATGCAAGCCGTTCTGAAACCAATCGGCAAATTGCTCAAAATGCTTAACTCGCCGAGAAAATCACTTTTGTTCCACAATGAATGTCTGGCAAAAAATAGTAGATTTCAATGCTAGCCATTCTGAAACCAATCGGCAAATTACTCAAAATGCTGAACGCGCCGAGAAAATCACTTTTTTCCCAAAATGAATGTCTGGCATAAAATAGTTAACTTTGATGCAAGCCGTTCTGAAACCAAGAGGCAAATTACTCAAAATGCTTATCTCGCCGAGAAAATCACTTTTGTTCAACAATGAATGTCGGGCAAAAAATAGTAAATTTCAATGCAAGCCGTTCTGAAACCAATCGGCAAATTACTCAAAATGCTTAACTCGCCGAGAAAATCACTTTTGTTCCACAATGAATGCCTGGCAAAATAGAGTTAATTGTGATGCAAGCCGTTCTGAAACCAATCGGCAAATTAGTCAAAATGCTTAACTCGCCGAGAAAATCACTTTTGTTCCACAATGAATGTCTGGCAAAAAATAGTTAATTGTGATGTAAGCCGTTCTGAAACCAATCGGCAAATTACTCAAAATGCTTAACTCGCCGAGAAAATCACTTTTGTTCCACAATGAATGCCTGGCAAAATAGAGTTAATTGTGATGCAAGCCGTTCTGAAACCAATCGGCAAATTGCTCAAAATGCTTAACTCGCCGAGAAAATCACTTTTGTTCCACAATGAATGTCTGGCAAAAAATAGTAAATTTCAATGCATGCCGTTCTGAAACCAATCGGCAAATTACTCAAAATGCTTAACGCGTCGAGAAAATCACTTTTGTTCCACAATGAATGTCTGGCAAAAAATAGTTAATTTGATGCAAGACGTTCTGAAACCAATCGGCAAATTACTCAAAATGCTTAACTCGCTGAGAAAACCACTTTTGTTCCACAATGAATGCCTGGCAAAAAATAGTTAATTTTGATGCAAGACGTTCTGAAACCAATCGGCAAATTACTCAAAATGCTTAACTCGCCGAGAAAATCACTTTTGTTCAACAATGAATGCCTGGCACAAAATAGTTAATTTCAATGAAAGCCGTTCTGAAAGCAATCGGCAAATTACTCAAAATGCTTAACTCGCCGAGAAAATCACTTTTGTTCCACAATGATTGTCTGGCTAAAAATAGTTAATTTCAATGCAAGCCGTACTGAAACTTATCGTCAAATTACTCAAAATGCTTAACGCGCCGAGAAAATCACTGTTTCCCACAATGAATGCCTGGCATAAAATAGTTAACTTTGATGCAAGCCGTTCTGAAACCAATCGGCAAATTGCTCAAAATGCTTAACGCGCCGAGAAAATCACTTTTGTTCCACAATGAATGTCTGGCAAAAAATAGTTAATTTTGATGCAAGACGTTCTGAAACCAATCGGCAAATTACTCAAAATGCTTAACTCGCTGAGAAAATCACTTTTGTTCCACAATGAATGCCTGGCAAAAAATAGTTAATTTTGATGCAAGACGTTCTGAAACCAATCGGCAAATTACTCAAAATGCTTAACTCGCCGAGAAAATCACTTTTGTTCAACAATGAATGCCTGGCACAAAATAGTTAATTTCAATGAAAGCCGTTCTGAAAGCAATCGGCAAATTACTCAAAATGCTTAACTCGCCGAGAAAATCACTTTTGTTCCACAATGATTGTCTGGCTAAAAATAGTTAATTTCAATGCAAGCCGTACTGAAACTTATCGTCAAATTACTCAAAATTCTTAACGCGCCGAGAAAATCACTGTTTCCCACAATGAATGCCTGGCATAAAATAGTTAATTTTGATGCAAGACGTTCTGAAACCAATAGGCAAATTACTCAAAATGCTTAACGCTCCGAGAAAACCACTTTTGTCCCACAATGAGTGCCTGGCAAAAAATAGTTAATTGTGATGCAAGCCGTTTTTGAAAAGAATCGGTAAATTACTCAAAATGCTTAACTCGCCGAGAAAATCATATTTGTTCCACAATGAATGTCTCGCAAAAAATAGTTAATTTCAATGCGAGCCGTTCGGAAACCAATCGGCAAATTACTCAAAATGCTTAACGCGCCGTGAAAATCACTTTTGTTCCACAATGAATGCCTGGCACAAAATAGTTAATTTCAATGCAAGCCGTTCTGAAAGCGATCGGCAAATTACTCAAAATGCTGAACTCGCTGAGAAAATCACTTTTGTTCCACAATGAATGCCTGGCAAAAAATAGTTAATTGTGATGCAAGACGTTCTGAAACCAATCGGCAAATTACTCAAAATGCTTAACTCGCCGAGAAAATCACTTTTGTCCCACAATGAATGTCTGGCAAAAAATGTAAATTTCAATGCAAGCCGTTCTGAAACCAATCGGCAAATTACTCAAAATGCTTAACTCTTCGAGAAAATCACTTTTGTTCCACAATGAATGTCTGGCAAAAAATAGTTAATTTCAATGCAAGCCGTACTGAAACCAATTGGCAAATTACTCAAAATGCTTATCTCGCCGAGAAAATCACTTTTGTTCCACAATGAATGTCGGGCAAAAAATAGTAAATTTCAATGCAAGCCGTTCTGAAACCAATCGGCAAATTACTCAAAATGCTTAACTCGCCGAGAAAATCACTTTTGTTTCACAATGAATGCCTGGCAAAATAGAGTTAATTGTGATGCAAGCCGTTCTGAAACCAATCGGCAAATTAGTCAAAATGCTTAACTCGCCGAGAAAATCACTTTTGTTCCACAATGAATGTCTGGCAAAAAATAGTTAATTGTGATGTAAGCCGTTCTGAAACCAATCGGCAAATTACTCAAACTGCTTAACTCGCCGAGAAAATCACTTTTGTTCCACAATGAATGCCTGGCAAAATAGAGTTAATTGTGATGCAAGCCGTTCTGAAACCAATCGGCAAATTGCTCAAAATGCTTAACTCGCCGAGAAAATCACTTTTGTTCCACAATGAATGTCTGGCAAAAAATAGTAAATTTCAATGCATGCCGTTCTGAAACCAATCGGCAAATTACTCAAAATGCTTAACTTAACCGAGAAAATCACTTTTGTTCCACAATGAATGCCTGGCACAAAACAGTAAATTTCAAAGCAAGCCGTTCTGAAACCAATCGGCAAATTACTCAAAATGCCGAACACGCCGAGAAAAGCACTTTTTTCCCACAATGAATGTCTGGCAAAAAATAGTTAATTTTGATGCAAGACGTTCTAAAACCAATCGGCAAATTACTCAATATGCTTAACTCGCCGAGAATATCACTTTTTTCCCACAATGAATGTCTGGCAAAAAATATAAATTTCAATGCAAGCCGTTCTGAAACCAATCGGCAAATTGCTCAAAATGCTTAACTCGCCGAGAAAATCACTTTTGTTCCACAATGAATGTCTGGCAAAAAATAGTAGATCTCAATGCAAGCCGTTCTGAAACCAATCGGCAAATTGCTCAAAATTGCAAATTGCTCATCGCCGAGAAAATTACTTTTGTTCCACAATGAATGCCTGGCAAAAAGTAGTTAATTGTGATGCAAGCCGTTCTGAAACCAATAGGCAAATCACTCAAAATGCTTATCTCGCCGAGAAAGTCACTTTTGTTCCACTATGAATGTCGGGCAAAAAATAGTAAATTTCAATGCAAGCCGTTCTGAAACCAATCGGCAAATTACTCAAAATGCTTAACTCGCCGAGAAAATCACTTTTGTTCCACAATGAATGCCTGGCAAAATAGAGTTAATTGTGATGCAAGCCGTTCTGAAACCAATCGGCAAATTAGTCAAAATGCTTAACTCGCCGAGAAAATCACTTTTGTTCCACAATGAATGTCTGGCAAAAAATAGTTAATTGTGATGTCAGCCGTTCTGAAACCAATCGGCAAATTACTCAAAATGCTTAACTCGCCGAGAAAATCACTTTTGTTCCACAATGAATGCCTGGCAAAATAGAGTTAATTGTGATGCAAGCCGTTCTGAAACCAATCGGCAAATTGCTCAAAATGCTTAAGTCGCCGAGAAAATCACTTTTGTTCCACAATGAATGTCTGGCAAAAAATAGTAAATTTCAATGCATGCCGTTCTGAAACCAATCGGCAAATTACTCAAAATTCTTACATCGCCGAGAAAATTACTTTTGTTCCACAATGAATGCCTGGCAAAAAGTAGTTAATTGTGATGCAAGCCGTTCTGAAACCAATAGGCAAATTACTCAAAATGCTTATCTCGCCGAGAAAGTCACTTTTGTTCCACAATGAATGTCGGGCAAAAAATAGTTAATTGTGATGTAAGCCGTTCTGAAACCAATCGGCAAATTACTCAAAATGCTTAACTCGCCGAGAAAATCACTTTTGTTCCACAATGAATGCCTGGCAAAATAGAGTTAATTGTGATGCAAGCCGTTCTGAAACCAATCGGCAAATTGCTCAAAATGCTTAACTCGCCGAGAAAATCACTTTTGTTCCACAATGAATGTCTGGCAAAAAATAGTAAATTTCAATGCATGCCGTTCTGAAACCAATCGGCAAATTACTCAAAATGCTTAACTTAACCGAGAAAATCACTTTTGTTCCACAATGAATGCCTGGCACAAAACAGTAAATTTCAATGCAAGCCGTTCTGAAACCAATCGGCAAATTACTCAAAATGCTTACATCGCCGAGAAAATCACTTTTGTTGCACAATGAATGCTTGGCAAAAAGTAGTTAATTGTGATGCAAGCCGTTCTGAAACCAATGGGCAAATTTCTCAAAATGCTTAACTCTACGAGAAAATCACTTTTGTCCCACAATGAATGTCTGGCAAAAAATGTAAATTTCAATGCAAGCCGTTCTGAAACCAATCGGCAAATTACTCAAAATGCTTAACTCTCCGAGAAAATCACTTTTGTTCCACAATGAATGTCTGGCAAAAAATAGTTAATTTCAATGCAAGCCGTTCTGAAACCAATCGGCAAATTGCTCAAAATGCTTAACTCGCCGAGAAAATCACTTTTGTTCCACAATGAATGTCTGGCAAAAAATAGTAGATTTCAATGCAAGCCGTTCTGAATCCAATCGGCAAATTGCTCAAAATGCTTACATCGCCGAGAAAATTACTTTTGTTCCACAATGAATGCCTGGCAAAAAGTAGTTAATTGTGATGCAAGCCGTTCTGAAACCAATAGGCAAATTACTCAAAATGCTTATCTCGCCGAGAAAGTCACTTTTGTTCCACAATGAATGTCGGGCAAAAAATAGTAAATTTCAATGCAAGCCGTTCTGAAACCATTCGGCAAATTACTCAAAATGCTGAACTCGCCGAGAAAATCACTTTTGTTCCACAATGAATGCCTGGCAAAATAGAGTTAATTGTGATGCAAGCCGTTCTGAAACCAATCGGCAAATTAGTCAAAATGCTTAACTCGCCGAGAAAATCACTTTTGTTCCACAATGAATGTCTGGCAAAAAATAGTTAATTGTGATGTAAGCCGTTCTGAAACCAATCGGCAAATTACTCAAAATGCTTAACTCGCCGAGAAAATCACTTTTGTTCCACAATGAATGCCTGGCAAAATAGAGTTAATTGTGATGCAAGCCGTTCTGAAACCAATCGGCAAATTGCTCAAAATGCTTAACTCGCCGAGAAAATCACTTTTGTTCCACAATGAATGTCTGGCAAAAAATAGTTAATTTCAATGCAAGCCGTTCTGAAACCAATTGCAAATTGCTCAAAATGCTTAACTCGCCGAGAAAATCACTTTTGTTCCACAATGAATGTCTGGCAAAAAATAGTAGATTTCAATGCAAGCCGTTCTGAAACCAATCGGCAAATTGCTCAAAATGCTTACATCGCCGAGAAAATTACTTTTGTTCCACAATGAATGCCTGGCAAAAAGTAGTTAATTGTGATGCAAGCCGTTCTGAAACCAATAGGCAAATTACTCAAAATGCTTATCTCGCCGAGAAAGTCACTTTTGTTCCACAATGAATGTCGGGCAAAAAATAGTAAATTTCAATGCAAGCCGTTCTGAAACCATTCGGCAAATTACTCAAAATGCTGAATTCGCCGAGAAAATCACTTTTGTTCCACAATGAATGTCTGGCAAAAAATAGTTAATTGTGATGTAAGCCGTTCTGAAACCAATCGGCAAATTACTCAAAATGCTTAACTCGCCGAGAAAATCACTTTTGTTCCACAATGAATGCCTGGCAAAATAGAGTTAATTGTGATGCAAGCCGTTCTGAAACCAATCGGCAAATTGCTCAAAATGCTTAACTCGCCGAGAAAATCACTTTTGTTCCACAATGAATGTCTGGCAAAAAATAGTAAATTTCAATGCATGCCGTTCTGAAACCAATCGGCAAATTACTCAAAATGCTTAACTTAACCGAGAAAATCACTTTTGTTCCACAATGAATGCCTGGCACAAAACAGTAAATTTCAATGCAAGCCGTTCTGAAACCAATCGGCAAATTACTCAAAATGCTTACATCGCCGAGAAAATCACTTTTGTTCCACAATGAATGCCTGGCAAAAAGTAGTTAATTGTGATGCAAGCCGTTCTGAAACCAATGGGCAAATTACTCAAAATGCTTAACTCTACGAGAAAATCACTTTTGTCCCACAATGAATGTCTGGCAAAAAATGTAAATTTCAATGCAAGCCGTTCTGAAACCAATCGGCAAATTACTCAAAATGCTTAACTCTCCGAGAAAATCACTTTTGTTCCACAATGAATGTCTGGCAAAAAATAGTTAATTTCAATGCAAGCCGTTCTGAAACCAATAGGCAAATTACTCAAAATGCTTAACTCGCCGAGAAAATCACTTTTGTTCCACAATGAATGCCTGGCAAAAAGTAGTTAATTGTGATGTAAGCCGTTCTGAAACCAAGCGGCAAATTGCTCAAAATGCTTACATCGCCGAGAAAATCACTTTTGTTCCACAATGAATGCCTGGCAAAAAGTAGTTAATTGTGATGCAAGCCGTTCTGAAACCAATGGGCAAATTACTCAAAATGCTTAACTCTACGAGAAAATCACTTTTGTCCCACAATGAATGTCGGGCAAAAAATAGTAAATTTCAATGCAAGCCGTTCTGAAACCATTCGGCAAATTACTCAAAATGCTGAACTCGCCGAGAAAATCACTTTTGTTCCACAATGAATGCCTGGCAAAATAGAGTTAATTGTGATGCAAGCCGTTCTGAAACCAATCGGCAAATTAGTCAAAATGCTTAACTCGCCGAGAAAATCACTTTTGTTCCACAATGAATGTCTGGCAAAAAATAGTTAATTGTGATGTAAGCCGTTCTGAAACCAATCGGCAAATTACTCAAAATGCTTAACTCGCCGAGAAAATCACTTTTGTTCCACAATGAATGCCTGGCAAAATAGAGTTAATTGTGATGCAAGCCGTTCTGAAACCAATCGGCAAATTGCTCAAAATGCTTAACTCGCCGAGAAAATCACTTTTGTTCCACAATGAATGTCTGGCAAAAAATAGTAAATTTCAATGCATGCCGTTCTGAAACCAATCGGCAAATTACTCAAAATGCTTAACTTAACCGAGAAAATCACTTTTGTTCCACAATGAATGCCTGGCACAAAACAGTAAATTTCAATGCAAGCCGTTCTGAAACCAATCGGCAAATTACTCAAAATGCTTACATCGCCGAGAAAATCACTTTTGTTCCACAATGAATGCCTGGCAAAAAGTAGTTAATTGTGATGCAAGCCGTTCTGAAACCAATGGGCAAATTACTCAAAATGCTTAACTCTACGAGAAAATCTCTTTTGTCCCACAATGAATGTCTGGCAAAAAATGTAAATTTCAATGCAAGCCGTTCTGAAACCAATCGGCAAATTACTCAAAATGCTTAACTCTCCGAGAAAATCACTTTTGTTCCACAATGAATGTCTGGCAAAAAATAGTTAATTTCAATGCAAGCCGTTCTGAAACCAATCGGCAAATTACTCAAAATACTTAACTCGCCGAGAAAATCACTTTTGTTCCACAATGAATGTCTGGCAAAAAATAGTTAATTGTGATGTAAGCCGTTCTGAAACCAAGCGGCAAATTGCTCAAAATGCTTACATCGCCGAGAAAATCACTTTTGTTCCACAATGAATGCCTGGCAAAAAGTAGTTAATTGTGATGCAAGCCGTTCTGAAACCAATGGGTAAATTACTCAAAATGCTTAACTCTACGAGAAAATCACTTTTGTCCCACAATGAATGTCTGGGAAAAATGTAAATTTCAATGAAAGCCGTTCTGAAACCAATCGGCAAATTACTCAAAATGCTTAACTCTCCGAGAAAATCACTTTTGTTCCACAATGAATGTCTGGCAAAAAAATAGTTAATTTCAATGCAAGCCGTTCTGAAACCAATAGGCAAATTACTCAAAATGCTTAACTCGCCGAGAAAATCACTTTTGTTCCACAATGAATGTCTGGCAAAAAATGTAAATTTCAATGCAAGCCGTTCTTAAACCAATCGGCAAATTACTCAAAATGCTTAACTCGCCGAGAAAATCACTTTTGTTCCACAATGAATGCCTGGCAAAATAGAGTTAATTGTGATGCAAGCCGTTCTGAAACCAATCGGCAAATTACTCAAAATGCTTAACTCGCCGAGAAAATCACTTTTTTCCCACAATGAATGCCTGGTTAAAATAGTACATTTCAATGCAAACCGTTCTGAAACCAATGGGCAAATTACTCAGAATGCTTAACTCTACGAGAAAATCACTTTTGTCCCACAATGAATGTCTGGCAAAAAATGTAAATTTCAATGAAAGCCGTTCTGAAACCAATCGGCAAATTACTCAAAATGCTTAACTCTCCGAGAAAATCACTTTTGTTCCACAATGAATGTCTGGCAAAAAAATAGTTAATTTCAATGCAAGCCGTTCTGAAACCAATAGGCAAATTACTCAAAATGCTTAACTCGCCGAGAAAATCACTTTTGTTCCACAATGAATGTCTGGCAAAAAATGTAAATTTCAATGCAAGCCGTTCTTAAACCAATCGGCAAATTACTCAAAATGCTTAACTCGCCGAGAAAATCACTTTTGTTCCACAATGAATGCCTGGCAAAATAGAGTTAATTGTGATGCAAGCCGTTCTGAAACCAATCGGCAAATTAGTCAAAATGCTTAACTCGCCGAGAAAATCACTTTTGTTCCACAATGAATGTCTGGCAAAAAATAGTTAATTGTGATGTAAGCCGTTCTGAAACCAATCGGCAAATTACTCAAAATGCTTAACTCGCCGAGAAAATCACTTTTGTTCCACAATGAATGCCTGGCAAAATAGAGTTAATTGTGATGCAAGCCGTTCTGAAACCAATCGGCAAATTGCTCAAAATGATTAAGTCGCCGAGAAAATCACTTTTGTTCCACAATGAATGTCTGGCATAAAATAGTAAATTTCAATGCATGCCGTTCTGAAACCAATCGGCAAATTACTCAAAATTCTTACATCGCCGAGAAAATTACTTTTGTTCCACAATGAATGCCTGGCAAAAAGTAGTTAATTGTGATGCAAGCCGTTCTGAAACCAATAGGCAAATTACTCAAAATGCTTATCTCGCCGAGAAAGTCACTTTTGTTCCACAATGAATGTCGGGCAAAAAATAGTTAATTGTGATGTAAGCCGTTCTGAAACCAATCGGCAAATTACTCAAAATGCTTAACTCGCCGAGAAAATCACTTTTGTTCCACAATGAATGCCTGGCAAAATAGAGTTAATTGTGATGCAAGCCGTTCTGAAACCAATCGGCAAATTGCTCAAAATGCTTAACTCGCCGAGAAAATCACTTTTGTTCCACAATGAATGTCTGGCAAAAAATAGTAAATTTCAATGCATGCCGTTCTGAAACCAATCGGCAAATTACTCAAAATGCTTAACTTAACCGAGAAAATCACTTTTGTTCCACAATGAATGCCTGGCACAAAACAGTAAATTTCAATGCAAGCCGTTCTGAAACCAATCGGCAAATTACTCAAAATGCTGACATCGCCGAGAAAATTACTTTTGTTGCACAATGAATGCCTGGCAAAAAGTAGTTAATTGTGATGCAAGCCGTTCTGAAACCAATGGGCAAATTACTCAAAATGCTTAACTCTACGAGAAAATCACTTTTGTCCCACAATGAATGTCTGGCAAAAAATGTAAATTTCAATGCAAGCCGTTCTGAAACCAATCGGCAAATTACTCAAAATGCTTAACTCTCCGAGAAAATCACTTTTGTTCCACAATGAATGTCTGGCAAAAAATAGTTAATTTCAATGCAAGCCGTTCTGAAACCAATCGGCAAATTGCTCAAAATGCTTAACTCGCCGAGAAAATCACTTTTGTTCCACAATGAATGTCTGGCAAAAAATAGTAGATTTCAATGCAAGCCGTTCTGAAACCAATCGGCAAATTGCTCAAAATGCTGAACTCGCCGAGAAAATCACTTTTGTTTCACAATGAATGTCTGGCAAAATAGAGTTAATTGTGATGCAAGCCGTTCTGAAACCAATAGGCAAATTACTCAAAATGCTTATCTCGCCGAGAAAGTCACTTTTGTTCCACAATGAATGTCGGGCAAAAAATAGTAAATTTCAATGCAAGCCGTTCTGAAACCATTCGGCAAATTACTCAAAATGCTGAACTCGCTGAGAAAATCACTTTTGTTCCACAATGAATGCCTGGCAAAATAGAGTTAATTGTGATGCAAGCCGTTCTGAAACCAATCGGCAAATTAGTCAAAATGCTTAACTCGCCGAGAAAATCACTTTTGTTCCACAATGAATGTCTGGCAAAAAATAGTTAATTGTGATGTAAGCCGTTCTGAAACCAATCGGCAAATTACTCAAAATGCTTAACTCGCCGAGAAAATCACTTTTGTTCCACAATGAATGCCTGGCAAAATAGAGTTAATTGTGATGCAAGCCGTTCTGAAACCAATCGGCAAATTGCTCAAAATGCTTAACTCGCCGAGAAAATCACTTTTGTTCCACAATGAATGTCTGGCAAAAAATAGTTAATTTCAATGCAAGCCGTTCTGAAACCAATCGACAAATTGCTCAAAATGCTTAACTCGCCGAGAAAATCACTTTTGTTCCACAATGAATGTCTGGCAAAAAATAGTAGATTTCAATGCAAGCCGTTCTGAAACCAATCGGCAAATTGCTCAAAATGCTTACATCGCCGAGAAAATTACTTTTGTTCCACAATGAATGCCTGGCAAAAAGTAGTTAATTGTGATGCAAGCCGTTCTGAAACCAATAGGCAAATTACTCAAAATGCTTATCTCGCCGAGAAAGTCACTTTTGTTCCACAATGAATGTCGGGCAAAAAATAGTAAATTTCAATGCAAGCCGTTCTGAAACCAATCGGCAAATTACTCAAAATGCTTAACTCGCCGAGAAAATCACTTTTGTTCCACAATGAATGCCTGGCAAAATAGAGTTAATTGTGATGCAAGCCGTTCTGAAACCAATCGGCAAATTGCTCAAAATGCTTAACTCGCCGAGAAAATCACTTTTGTTCCACAATGAATGTCTGGCAAAAAATAGTAAATTTCAATGCATGCCGTTCTGAAACCAATCGGCAAATTACTCAAAATGCTTAACTTAACCGAGAAAATCACTTTTGTTCCACAATGAATGCCTGGCACAAAACAGTAAATTTCAATGCAAGCCGTTCTGAAACCAATCGGCAAATTACTCAAAATGCTTAACTCTCCGAGAAAATCACTTTTGTTCCACAATGAATGTCTGGCAAAAAATAGTTAATTTCAATGCAAGCCGTTCTGAAACCAATAGGCAAATTACTCAAAATGCTTAACTCGCCGAGAAAATCACTTTTGTTCCACAATGAATGCCTGGCAAAAAGTAGTTAATTGTGATGTAAGCCGTTCTGAAACCAAGCGGCAAATTGCTCAAAATGCTTACATCGCCGAGAAAATCACTTTTGTTCCACAATGAATGCCTGGCAAAAAGTAGTTAATTGTGATGCAAGCCGTTCTGAAACCAATGGGCAAATTACTCAAAATGCTTAACTCTACGAGAAAATCACTTTTGTCCCACAATGAATGTCGGGCAAAAAATAGTAAATTTCAATGCAAGCCGTTCTGAAACCATTCGGCAAATTACTCAAAATGCTGAACTCGCCGAGAAAATCACTTTTGTTCCACAATGAATGCCTGGCAAAATAGAGTTAATTGTGATGCAAGCCGTTCTGAAACCAATCGGCAAATTAGTCAAAATGCTTAACTCGCCGAGAAAATCACTTTTGTTCCACAATGAATGTCTGGCAAAAAATAGTTAATTGTGATGTAAGCCGTTCTGAAACCAATCGGCAAATTACTCAAAATGCTTAACTCGCCGAGAAAATCACTTTTGTTCCACAATGAATGCCTGGCAAAATAGAGTTAATTGTGATGCAAGCCGTTCTGAAACCAATCGGCAAATTGCTCAAAATGCTTAACTCGCCGAGAAAATCACTTTTGTTCCACAATGAATGTCTGGCAAAAAATAGTAAATTTCAATGCATGCCGTTCTGAAACCAATCGGCAAATTACTCAAAATGCTTAACTGAACCGAGAAAATCACTTTTGTTCCACAATGAATGCCTGGCACAAAACAGTAAATTTCAATGCAAGCCGTTCTGAAACCAATAGGCAAATTACTCAAAATGCTTAACTCGCCGAGAAAATCACTTTTGTTCCACAATGAATGTCTGGCAAAAAATGTAAATTTCAATGCAAGCCGTTCTTAAACCAATCGGCAAATTACTCAAAATGCTTAACTCGCCGAGAAAATCACTTTTGTTCCACAATGAATGCCTGGCAAAATAGAGTTAATTGTGATGCAAGCCGTTCTGAAACCAATCGGCAAATTACTCAAAATGCTTAACTCGCCGAGAAAATCACTTTTTTCCCACAATGAATGCCTGGTTAAAATAGTACATTTCAATGCAAACCGTTCTGAAACCAATGGGCAAATTACTCAGAATGCTTAACTTAACAGAGAAAATCACTTTTTTCCCACAATGAATGTCTGGCAAAAAATGTAAATTTCAATGCAAGCCGTTCTGAAACCATTCGGCAAATTACTCAAAATGCTTAACTCGCTGAGAAAATCACTTTTGTTCCACAATGATTGTCTGGTAAAAAATAGTTAATTTCAATGCAAGCCGTACTGAAACTTATCGGCAAATTACTCAAAATGCTTAACGCGCCGAAAAAATCACTGTTTTCCCACAATGAATGCCTGGCATAAAATAGTTAACTTTGATGCAAGCCGTTCTGAAACCAATCGGCAAATTGCTCAAAATGCTTAACTCGCCGAGAAAATCACTTTTGTTCCACAATGAATGTCTGGCAAAAAATAGTAAATTTCAATGCAAGCCGTTCTGAAACCAATCGGCAAATTACTCAAAATGCTTAACGCGCCGATAAAATCACTTTTTTCCCACAATGAATGTCTGGCAAAAAATATAAATTTCAATGCAAGCCGTTCTGAAACCAATCGGCAAACTGCTCAAAATGCTTAATTCGCCGAGAAAATCACTTTTGTTCCACAATGAATGACTGGCAAAAAATAGTAAATTTCAATGCAAGCCGTTCTGAAACCAATCGGCAAATTACTCAAAATGCATAACTCGCCGAGAAAATCACTTTAGTTCCACAATGAATGTCTGGCAAAAAATAGTTAATTTCAATGCAAGCCGTTCTGAAACTTCTCGGCAAATTACTCAAAATGCTTAACGCGCCGAGAAAATCACTGTTTTCTCACAATGAATGCCTGGCAAAAAATAGAAAATTGTGATGCAAGCCGTTCTGAAACCAATCGGCAAATTACTCAAAATGCTTAACGCGCGGAGAAAATCACTTTTGTTCCACAATGAATGTCTGTCAAAAAATAGTTAATTTTGAAGCAAGACGTTCTGAAACCAATCGGCAAATTACTCAAAATGCTTAACTCGCCGAGAAAATCACTTTTGTTCCACAATGAATGCCTGGCAAAAAGTAGTTAATTTCAATGCAAGCCGTTCTGAAACCAATCGGCAAATTACTCAAAATGCTTAACGCTCCGAGAAAACCACTTTTGTCCCACAATGAGTGCCTGGCAAAAAATAGTTAATTGTGAGGCAAGCCGTTTTTGAAAAGAATCGGCAAATTACTCAAAATGCTTAACTCGCCGAGAAAATCACTTTTGTTCCACAATGAATGTCTGGCAAAAAATAGTTAATTTCAATGCGAGCCGTTCTGAAACCAATCGGCAAATTACTCAAAATGATTAACGCGCCGAGAAAATCACTTTTGTTCCACAATGAATGCCTGGCACAAAATAGTTAATTTCAATGCAAGCCGTTCTGAAAGCGATCGCCAAATTACTCAAAATGCTGAACTCGCTGAGAAAATCACTTTTGTTCCACAATGAATGCCTGGCAAAAAATAGTTAATTGTGATGCAAGACGTTCTGAAACCAATCGGGAAATTACTCAAAATGCTTAACTCGCCGAGAAAATCACTTTTGTCCCACAATGAATGTCTGGCAAAAAATGTAAATTTCAATGCAAGCCGTTCTGAAACCAATCGGCAAATTACTCAAAATGCTTAACACTTCGAGAAAATCACTTTTGTTCCACAATGAATGTCTGGCAAAAAATAGTTAATTTCAATGCAAGCCGTTCTGAAACCAATCGGCAAATTGCTCAAAATGCTTAACTCGCCGAGAAAATCACTTTTGTTCCACAATGAATGTCTGGCAAAAAATAGTAGATTTCAATGCTAGCCATTCTGAAACCAATCGGCAAATTACTCAAAATGCTGAACGCGCCGAGAAAATCACTTTTTTCCCCAAATGAATGTCTGGCATAAAATAGTTAACTTTGATGCAAGCCGTTCTGAAACCAAGAGGCAAATTACTCAAAATGCTTATCTCGCCGAGAAAATCACTTTTGTTCAACAATGAATGTCGGGCAAAAAATAGTAAATTTCAATGCAAGCCGTTCTGAAACCAATCGGCAAATTACTCAAAATGCTTAACTCGCCGAGAAAATCACTTTTGTTCCACAATGAATGCCTGGCAAAATAGAGTTAATTGTGATGCAAGCCGTTCTGAAACCAATCGGCAAATTAGTCAAAATGCTTAACTCGCCGAGAAAATCACTTTTGTTCCA
Source organism: Scyliorhinus torazame (assembly GCF_047496885.1). Taxonomy (NCBI): domain Eukaryota; kingdom Metazoa; phylum Chordata; class Chondrichthyes; order Carcharhiniformes; family Scyliorhinidae; genus Scyliorhinus; species Scyliorhinus torazame. Next base: position 166,181,796 of record NC_092714.1, on the reverse strand, counting down.
CAATGAATGTCTGGCAAAAAATAGTTAATTGTGATGTAAGCCGTTCTGAAACCAATCGGCAAATTACTCAAAATGCTTAACTCGCCGAGAAAATCACTTTTGTTCCACAATGAATGCCTGGCAAAATAGAGTTAATTGTGATGCAAGCCGTTCTGAAACCAATCGGCAAATTGCTCAAAATGCTTAACTCGCCGAGAAAATCACTTTTGTTCCACAATGAATGTCTGGCAAAAAATAGTAAATTTCAATGCATGCCGTTCTGAAACCAATCGGCAAATTACTCAAAATGCTTAACTTAACCGAGAAAATCACTTTTGTTCCACAATGAATGCTTGGCACAAAACAGCAAAATAGAGTTAATTGTGATGCAAGCCGTTCTGAAACCAATCGGCAAATTACTCAAAATGCTTAACACGCCGAGAAAAGCACATTTTTCCCACAATGAATGTCTGGCAAAAAATAGTTAATTTTGATGCAAGACGTTCTAAAATCAATCGGCAAATTACTCAATATGCTTAACTCGCCGAGACTATCACTTTTTTCCCACAATGAATGTCTGGCAAAAAATAGTTAATTTCAATGCAAGCCGTTCTGAAACTTATCGGCAAATTACTCAAAATGCTTAACGCGCCGAGAAAATCACTGTTTACCCACAATGAATGCCTGGCAAAATATAGAAAATTGTGATGCAAGCCGTTCTGAAACCAATCGGCAAATTACTCAAAATGCTTAACGCGCCGAGAAAATCACTTTTGTTCCACAATGAATGTCTGGCAAAAAATAGTTAATTTTGATGCAAGACGTTCTGAAACCAATCGGCAAATTACTCAAAATGCTTAACTCGCTGAGAAAATCACTTTTGTTCAACAATGAATGCCTGGCACAAAATAGTTAATTTCAATGGAAGCCGTTCTGAAAGCAATCGGCAAATTACTCAAAATGCTTAACTCGCCGAGAAAATCACTTTTGTTCTACAATGAATGCCTGGCAAAAAGTAGTTAATTGTGATGCAAGCCGTTCTGAAACCAATCGGCAAATTACTCAAAATGCTTAACTCGCCGAGAAAATCACTTTTGTCCCACAATGAATGTCTGGCAAAAAATGTAAATTTCAGTGCAAGCCGTTCTGAAACCAATCGGCAAATTACTCAAAATGCTTAACTCTCAGAGAAAATCACTTTTGTTCCACAATGAATGTCTGGCAAAAAATAGTTAATTTCAATGCAAGCCGTTCTGAAACCAATAGGCAAATTACTCAAAATGCTTAACTCGCCGATAAAATCACTTTTGTTCCACAATAAATGTCGGGCAAAAAATAGTAAATTTCAATGCAAGCCGTTCTGAAACCAATCGGCAAATTACTCAAAATGCTTAACTCGCCGAGAAAATCACTTTTGTTCCACAATGAATGCCTGGAAAATAGAGTTAATTGTGATGCAACCCGTTCTGAAACCAATCGGCAAATGACTCAAAATGCTTAACTCGCCGAGAAAATCACTTTTGTTCCACAATGAATGTCTGGCAAAAAATACTTAATTGTGATGTAAGCCGTTCTGAAACCAATCGGCAAATTACTCAAAATGCTTAACTCGCCGAGAAAATCACTTTTGTTCCACAATGAATGCCTGGCAAAATAGAGTTAATTGTGATGCAAGCCGTTCTGAAACCAATCGGCAAATTACTCAAAATGCTTAACGCGCCGATAAAATCACTTTTTTCCCACAATGAATGTCTGGCAAAAAATACTTACTTTGATGCAAGGCGTTCTGAAACCAATCGGCAAATTACTCAAAATGCTTAACTCGCCGAGAAAATCACTTTAGTTCCACAATGAATGTCCGGCAAAAAATAGTTAATTTCAATGCAAGCCGTTCTGAAACTTATCGGCAAATTACTCAAAATGCTTAACGCGCCGAGAAAATCACTTTTGTTCCACAATGAATGTCTGGCAAAAAATAGTTAATTTTGATGCAAGACGTTCTGAAACCAATCGGCAAATTACTCAAAATGCTTAACTCGCCTAGAAAATCACTTTTGTTCCACAATGAATGCCTGGCAAAATGTAGTTAATGTGATGCAAGCAGTTCTGAATCCAATCGGCAAATTACTCAAAATGCTTAACTCGCCGAGAAAATCACTTTTTTCCCACAATGAATGTCTGGCAAAAAATGTAAATTTCAATGCAAGCCGTTCTGAAACCAATCGGCATATTACTCAAAATGCTTAACTCGCCGAGAAAATCACTTTTTTCCCACAATGAATGACTGGCAAAAAATATAAATTTCAATGCAAGCCGTTCTGAAACCAATCGGCAAATTACTCAAAATGCGTAACTCCGTGAAAATCACTTTTGTTCCACAGTGAATGTCTGGCAAAAAATAGTTAATTTTGATGCAAGACGTTCTGAAAACAATCGGCAAATTACTCAAAATGCTCAACGCTCCGAGAAAATCACTTTTGTTCCACAATGAATGCCTGGCAAAATAGAGTTAATTGTGATGCAAGCCGTTCTGAAACCAATCGGCAAATTGCTCAAAATGCTTAACTCGCCGAGAAAATCACTTTTGTTCCACAATGAATGTCTGGCAAAAAATAGTAAATTTCAATGCATGCCGTTCTGAAACCAATCGGCAAATTACTCAAAATGCTTAACTTAACCGAGAAAATCACTTTTGTTCCACAATGAATGCCTGGCACAAAACAATAAATTTCAATGCAAGCCGTTCTGAAACCAATCGGCAAATTACTCAAAATGCTTAACACGCCGAGAAAAGCACTTTTTTCCCACAATGAATGTCTGGCAAAAAATAGTTAATTTTGATGCAAGACGTTCTAAAACCAATCGGCAAATTACTCAATATGCTTAACTCGCCGAGAATATCACTTTTTTCCCACAATGAATGTCTGGCAAAAAATATAAATTTCAATGCAAGCCGTTCTGAAACCAATCGGCAAATTGCTCAAAATGCTTAACTCGCCGAGAAAATGACATTTGTTCCACAATGAATGTCTGGCAAAAAATAGTAGATTTCAATGCTAGCCGTTCTGAAACCAATCGGCAAATTACTCAAAATGCTGAACGCGCCCAGAAAATCACCTTTTTCCCACAATGAATGTCTGGCATAAAATAGTTAACTTTGATGCAAGCCGTTCTGAAACCAATCGGCAAATTGCTCAAAATGCTTACATCGCCGAGAAAATTACTTTTGTTCCACAATGAATGCCTGGCAAAAAGTAGTTAATTGTGATGCAAGCCATTCTGAAACCAATAGGCAAATTACTCAAAATGCTTATCTCGCCGAGAAAGTCACTTTTGTTCCACAATGAATGTCAGGCAAAAAATAGTAAATTTCAATGCAAGCCGTTCTGAAACCAATCGGCAAATTACTCAAAATGCTTAACTCTCCGAGAAAATCATGCATTGAAATTTACTATTTTTTGCCAGACATTCATTGTGGAACAAATAGTTAATTGTGATGTAAGCCGTTCTGAAACCAAGCGGCAAATTGCTCAAAATGCTTAACTCGCCTAGAAAATCACTTTTGTTCCACAATGAATGCCTGGCAAAATGTAGTTAATGTGATGCAAGCAGTTCTGAATCCAATCGGCAAATTACTCAAAATGCTTAACTCGCCGAGAAAATCACTTTTTTCCCACAATGAATGTCTGGCAAAAAATGTAAATTTCAATGCAAGCCGTTCTGAAACCAATCGGCATATTACTCAAAATGCTTAACTCGCCGAGAAAATCACTTTTTTCCCACAATGAACGGGATAAATTTCAATGCAAGCCGTTCTGAAACCAATCGGCAAATTACTCAAAATGCGTAACTCCGTGAAAATCACTTTTGTTCCACAGTGAATGTCTGGCAAAAAATAGTTAATTTTGATGCAAGACGTTCTGAAAACAATCGGCAAATTACTCAAAATGCTCAACGCTCCGAGAAAATCACTTTTGTTCCACAATGAATGCCTGGCAAAATAGAGTTAATTGTGATGCAAGCCGTTCTGAAACCAATCGGCAAATTGCTCAAAATGCTTAACTCGCCGAGAAAATCACTTTTGTTCCACAATGAATGTCTGGCAAAAAATAGTAAATTTCAATGCATGCCGTTCTGAAACCAATCGGCAAATTACTCAAAATGCTTAACTTAACCGAGAAAATCACTTTTGTTCCACAATGAATGCCTGGCACAAAACAATAAATTTCAATGCAAGCCGTTCTGAAACCAATCGGCAAATTACTCAAAATGCTTAACACGCCGAGAAAAGCACTTTTTTCCCACAATGAATGTCTGGCAAAAAATAGTTAATTTTGATGCAAGACGTTCTAAAACCAATCGGCAAATTACTCAATATGCTTAACTCGCCGAGAATATCACTTTTTTCCCACAATGAATGTCTGGCAAAAAATATAAATTTCAATGCAAGCCGTTCTGAAACCAATCGGCAAATTGCTCAAAATGCTTAACTCGCCGAGAAAATGACATTTGTTCCACAATGAATGTCTGGCAAAAAATAGTAGATTTCAATGCTAGCCGTTCTGAAACCAATCGGCAAATTACTCAAAATGCTGAACGCGCCCAGAAAATCACCTTTTTCCCACAATGAATGTCTGGCATAAAATAGTTAACTTTGATGCAAGCCGTTCTGAAACCAATCGGCAAATTGCTCAAAATGCTTACATCGCCGAGAAAATTACTTTTGTTCCACAATGAATGCCTGGCAAAAAGTAGTTAATTGTGATGCAAGCCATTCTGAAACCAATAGGCAAATTACTCAAAATGCTTATCTCGCCGAGAAAGTCACTTTTGTTCCACAATGAATGTCAGGCAAAAAATAGTAAATTTCAATGCAAGCCGTTCTGAAACCAATCGGCAAATTACTCAAAATGCTTAACTCTCCGAGAAAATCACTTTTGTTCCGCAATGAATGCCTGGCAAAATAGAGTTAATTGTGATGCAAGCCGTTCTGAAACCAATCGGCAAATTACTCAAAATACTTAACTCGCCGAGAAAATCACTTTTGTTCCACAATGAATGTCTGGCAAAAAATAGTTAATTGTGATGTAAGCCGTTCTGAAACCAAGCGGCAAATTGCTCAAAATGCTTACATCGCCGAGAAAATCACTTTTGTTCCACAATGAATGCCTGGCAAAAAGTAGTTAATTGTGATGCAAGCCGTTCTGAAACCAATGGGCAAATTACTCAAAATGCTTAACTCTACGAGAAAATCCCTTTTGTCCCACAATGAATGTCTGGCAAAAAATGTAAATTTCAATGAAAGCCGTTCTGAAACCAATCGGCAAATTACTCAAAATGCTTAACTCTCCGAGAAAATCACTTTTGTTCCACAATGAATGTCTGGCAAAAAAATAGTTAATTTCAATGCAAGCCGTTCTGAAACCAATAGGCAAATTACTCAAAATGCTTAACTCGCCGAGAAAATCACTTTTGTTCCACAATGAATGTCTGGCAAAAAATGTAAATTTCAATGCAAGCCGTTCTTAAACCAATCGGCAAATTACTCAAAATGCTTAACTCGCCGAGAAAATCACTTTTGTTCCACAATGAATGCCTGGCAAAATAGAGTTAATTGTGATGCAAGCCGTTCTGAAACCAATCGGCAAATTACTCAAAATGCTTAACTCGCCGAGAAAATCACTTTTTTCCCACAATGAATGCCTGGTTAAAATAGTACATTTCAATGCAAACCGTTCTGAAACCAATGGGCAAATTACTCAGAATGCTTAACTTAACAGAGAAAATCACTTTTTTCCCACAGTGAATGTCTGGCAAAAAATGTAAATTTCAATGCAAGCCGTTCTGAAACCATTCGGCAAATTACTCAAAATGCTTAACTCGCTGAGAAAATCACTTTTGTTCCACAATGATTGTCTGGTAAAAAATAGTTAATTTCAATGCAAGCCGTACTGAAACTTATCGGCAAATTACTCAAAATGCTTAACGCGCCGAAAAAATCACTGTTTTCCCACAATGAATGCCTGGCATAAAATAGTTAACTTTGATGCAAGCCGTTCTGAAACCAATCGGCAAATTGCTCAAAATGCTTAACTCGCCGAGAAAATCACTTTTGTTCCACAATGAATGTCTGGCAAAAAATAGTAAATTTCAATGCAAGCCGTTCTGAAACCAATCGGCAAATTACTCAAAATGCTTAACGCGCCGATAAAATCACTTTTTTCCCACAATGAATGTCTGGCAAAAAATAGTTAACTTTGATGCAAGGCGTTCTGAAACCAATCGGCAAATTACTCAAAATGCTTAACTCGCCGAGAAAATCACTTTAGTTCCACAATGAATGACTGGCAAAAAATAGTAAATTTCAATGCATGCCGTTCTGAAACCAATGGGCATATTACTCAAAATGCTTAACTCGCCGAGAATATCACTTTTTTCCCACAATGAATGTCTGGCAAAAAATATAAATTTGAATGCAAGCCGTTCTGAAACCAATCGGCAAACTGCTCAAAATGCTTAATTCGCCGAGAAAATCACTTTTGTTCCACAATGAATGACTGGCAAAAAATAGTAAATTTCAATGCAAGCCGTTCTGAAACCAATCGGCAAATTACTCAAAATGCATAACTCGCCGAGAAAATCACTTTAGTTCCACAATGAATGTCTGGCAAAAAATAGTTAATTTCAATGCAAGCCGTTCTGAAACCAATTGGCAAATTACTCAAAATGCTTAACGCGCGGAGAAAATCACTTTTGTTCCACAATGAATGTCTGTCAAAAAATAGTTAATTTTGAAGCAAGACGTTCTGAAACCAATCGGCAAATTACTCAAAATGCTTAACTCGCCGAGAAAATCACTTTTGTTCCACAATGAATGCCTGGCAAAAAGTAGTTAATTTCAATGCAAGCCGTTCTGAAACCAACCGGCAAATTACTCAAAATGCTTATCGCTCCGAGAAAACCACTTTTGTCCCACAATGAGTGCCTGGTAAAAAATAGTTAATTGTGATGCAAGCCGTTTTTGAAAAGAATCGGCAAATTACTCAAAATGCTTAACTCGCCGAGAAAATCACTTTTGTTCCACAATGAATGCCTGGCACAAAATAGTTAATTTCAATGCAAGTCGTTCTGAAAGCGATCGCCAAATTACTCAAAATGCTGAACTCGCTGAGAAAATCACTTTTGTTCCACAATGAATGCCTGGCAAAAAATAGTTAATTGTGATGCAAGACGTTCTGAAACCAATCGGGAAATTACTCAAAATGCTTAACTCGCCGAGAAAATCACTTTTGTCCCACAATGAATGTCTGGCAAAAAATGTAAATTTCAATGCAAGCCGTTCTGAAACCAATCGGCAAATTACTCAAAATGCTTAACACTTCGAGAAAATCACTTTTGTTCCACAATGAATGTCTGGCAAAAAATAGTTAATTTCAATGCAAGCCGTTCTGAAACCAATAGGCAAATTACTCAAAATGCTTATCTCGCCGAGAAAATCACTTTTGTTCCACAATGAATGTCGGGCAAAAATTAGTAAATTTCAATGCAAGCCGTTCTGAAACCAATCGGCAAATTACTCAAAATGCTTAACTCGCCGAGAAAATCACTTTTGTTCCACAATGAATGACTGGCAAAATAGAGTTAATTGTGATGCATGCCGTTCTGAAACCAATCGGCAAATTAGTCAAAATGCTTAACTCGCCGAGAAAATCACTTTTGTTCCACAATGAATGTCTGGCAAAAAATAGTTAATTGTGATGTAAGCCGTTCTGAAACCAATCGGCAAATTACTCAAAATGCTTAACTCGCCGAGAAAATCACTTTTGTTCCACAATGAATGCCTGGCAAAATAGAGTTAATTGTGATGCAAGCCGTTCTGAAACCAATCGGCAAATTACTCAAAATGCTTAACTTAACCGAGAAAATCACTTTTGTTCCACAATGAATGTCTGGCTAAAAATATAAATTTCAATGCAAGCCGTTCTGAAACCAATCGGCAAATTGCTCAAAATGCTTAACTCGCCGAGAAAATCACTTTTGTTCCACAATGAATGTCTGGCAAAAAATAGTAGATTTCAATGCTAGCCATTCTGAAACCAATCGGCAAATTACTCAAAATGCTGAACGCGCCGAGAAAATCACTTTTTTCCCCAAATGAATGTCTGGCATAAAATAGTTAACTTTGATGTAAGCCGTTCTGAAACCAAGAGGCAAATTACTCAAAATGCTTATCTCGCCGAGAAAATCACTTTTGTTCAACAATGAATGTCGGGCAAAAAATAGTAAATTTCAATGCAAGCCGTTCTGAAACCAATCGGCAAATTACTCAAAATGCTTAACTCGCCGAGAAAATCACTTTTGTTCCACAATGAATGTCTGGCAAAAAATAGTTAATTGTGATGTAAGCCGTTCTGAAAACAATCGGCAAATTACTCAAAATGCTTAACTCGCCGAGAAAATCACTTTTGTTCCACAATGAATGCCTGGCAAAATAGAGTTAATTGTGATGCAAGCCGTTCTGAAACCAATCGGCAAATTGCTCAAAATGCTTAACTCGCCGAGAAAATCACTTTTGTTCCACAATGAATGTCTGGCAAAAAATAGTAAATTTCAATGCATGCCGTTCTGAAACCAATCGGCAAATTACTCAAAATGCTTAACTTAACCGAGAAAATCACTTTTGTTCCACAATGAATGCCTGGCACAAAACAGCAAAATAGAGTTAATTGTGATGCAAGCCGTTCTGAAACCAATCGGCAAATTACTCAAAATGCTTAACACGCCGAGAAAAGCACTTTTTTCCCACAATGAATGTCTGGCAAAAAATAGTTAATTTTGATGCAAGACGTTCTAAAATCAATCGGCAAATTACTCAATATGCTTAACTCGCCGAGACTATCACTTTTTTCCCACAATGAATGTCTGGCAAAAAATAGTTAATTTCAATGCAAGCCGTTCTGAAACTTATCGGCAAATTACTCAAAATGCTTAACGCGCCGAGAAAATCACTGTTTACCCACAATGAATGCCTGGCAAAAAATAGAAAATTGTGATGCAAGCCGTTCTGAAACCAATCGGCAAATTACTCAAAATGCTTAACGCGCCGAGAAAATCACTTTTGTTCCACAATGAATGTCTGGCAAAAAATAGTTAATTTTGATGCAAGACGTTCTGAAACCAATCGGCAAATTACTCAAAATGCTTAACTCGCCGAGAAAATCACTTTTGTTCCACAATGAATGTCTGGCAAAAAATAATTAATTGTGATGTAAGCCGTTCTGAAACCAATCGGCAAATTACTCAAAATGCTTAACTCGCCGAGAAAATCACTTTTGTTCCACAATGAATGCCTGGCAAAATAGAGTTAATTGTGATGCAAGCCGTTCTGAAACCAATCGGCAAATTACTCAAAATGCTTAACGCGCCGATAAAATCACTTTTTTCCCACAATGAATGTCTGGCAAAAAATAGTTACTTTGATGCAAGGCGTTCTGAAACCAATCGGCAAATTACTCAAAATGCTTAACTCGCCGAGAAAATCACTTTAGTTCCACAATGAATGTCTGGCAAAAAATAGTTAATTTCAATGCAAGCCGTTCTGAAACTTATCGGCAAATTACTCAAAATGCTTAACGCGCCGAGAAAATCACTGTTTTCCCACAATGAATGCCTGGCAAAAAATAGAAAATTGTGATGCAAGCCGTTCTGAAACCAATCGGCAAATTACTCAAAATGCTTAACGCGCCGAGAAAATCACTTTTGTTCCACAATGAATGTCTGGCAAAAAATAGTTAATTTTGATGCAAGACGTTCTGAAACCAATCGGCAAATTACTCAAAATGCTTAACTCGCCTAGAAAATCACTTTTGTTCCACAATGAATGCCTGGCAAAATGTAGTTAATGTGATGCAAGCAGTTCTGAATCCAATCGGCAAATTACTCAAAATGCTTAACTCGCCGAGAAAATCACTTTTTTCCCACAATGAATGTCTGGCAAAAAATGTAAATTTCAATGCAAGCCGTTCTGAAACCAATCGGCATATTACTCAAAATGCTTAACTCGCCGAGAAAATCACTTTTTTCCCACAATGAATGACTGGCAAAAAATATAAATTTCAATGCAAGCCGTTCTGAAACCAATCGGCAAATTACTCAAAATGCGTAACTCCGTGAAAATCACTTTTGTTCCACAATGAATGCCTGGCAAAATAGAGTTAATTGTGATGCAAGCCGTTCTGAAACCAATCGGCAAATTACTCAAAATGCTGAACGCGCCGAGAAAATCACTTTTTTCCCACAATGAATGTCTGGCATAAAATAGTTAACTTTGATGCAAGCCGTTCTGAAACCAATCGGCAAATTGCTCAAAATGCTTACATCGCCGAGAAAATTACTTTTGTTCCACAATGAATGCCTGGCAAAAAGTAGTTAATTGTGATGCAAGCCATTCTGAAACCAATAGGCAAATTACTCAAAATGCTTATCTCGCCGAGAAAGTCACTTTTGTTCCACAATGAATGTCAGGCAAAAAATAGTAAATTTCAATGCAAGCCGTTCTGAAACCAATCGGCAAATTACTCAAAATGCTTAACTCGCCGAGAAAATCACTTTTGTTCCACAATGAATGCCTGGCAAATTAGAGTTAATTGTGATGCAAGCCGTTCTGAAACCAATCGGCAAATTAGTCAAAATGCTTAACTCGCCGAGAAAATCACTTTTGTTCCACAATGAATGTCTGGCAAAAAATAGTAAATTTCAATGCATGCCGTTCTGAAACCAATCGGCAATTACTCAAAATGCTTAACTTAACAGAGAAAATCACTTTTGTTCCACAATGAATGCCTGGCACAAAACAGTAAATTTCAATGCAAGCCGTTCTGAAACCAATCGGCAAATTACTCAAAATGCTTAACACGCCGAGAAAAGCACTTTTTTCCCACAATGAATGTCTGGCAAAAAATAGTTAATTTTGATGCAAGACGTTCTAAAACCAATCGGCAAATTACTCAATATGCTTAACTCGCCGAGAATAGCACTTTTTTCCCACAATGAATGTCTGGCAAAAAATATAAATTTCAATGCAAGCCGTTCTGAAACCAATCGGCAAATTGCTCAAAATGCTTAACTCGCCGAGAAAATCACTTTTGTTCCACAATGAATGTCTGGCAAAAAATAGTAGATTTCAATGCTAGCCGTTCTGAAACCAATCGGCAAATTACTCAAAATGCTGAACGCGCCGAGAAAATCACTTTTTTCCCACAATGAATGTCTGGCATAAAATAGTTAACTTTGATGCAAGCCGTTCTGAAACCAATCGGCAAATTGCTCAAAATGCTTACATCGCCGAGAAAATCACTTTTGTTCCACAATGAATGCCTGGCAAAAAGTAGTTAATTGTGATGCAAGCCGTTCTGAAACCAATGGGCAAATTACTGAAAATGCTTAACTCTACGAGAAAATCACTTTTGTCCCACAATGAATGTCTGGCAAAAAATGTAAATTTCAATGCAAGCCGTTCTGAAACCAATCGGCAAATTACTTAAAATGCTTAACTCTCCGAGAAAATCACTTTTGTTCCACAATGAATGTCTGGCAAAAAATAGTTAATTTCAATGCAAGCCGTTCTGAAACCAATCGGCAAATTACTCAAAATGCTTAACTCGCCTAGAAAATCACTTTTGTTCCACAATGAATGCCTGGCAAAATGTAGTTAATGTGATGCAAGCAGTTCTGAATCCAATCGGCAAATTACTCAAAATGCTTAACTCGCCGAGAAAATCACTTTTTTCCCACAATGAATGTCTGGCAAAAAATGTAAATTTCAATGCAAGCCGTTCTGAAACCAATCGGCAAATTGCTCAAAATGCTTAACTCGCCGAGAAAATCACTTTTGTTCCACAATGAATGTCTGGCAAAAAATAGTAAATTTCAATGCATGCCGTTCTGAAACCAATCGGCAAATTACTCAAAATGCTTAACTTAACCGAGAAAATCACTTTTGTTCCACAATGAATGCCTGGCACAAAACAGCAAAATAGAGTTAATTGTGATGCAAGCCGTTCTGAAACCAATCGGCAAATTACTCAAAATGCTTAACACGCCGAGAAAAGCACTTTTTTCCCACAATGAATGTCTGGCAAAAAATAGTTAATTTTGATGCAAGACGTTCTAAAATCAATCGGCAAATTACTCAATATGCTTAACTCGCCGAGACTATCACTTTTTTCCCACAATGAATGTCTGGCAAAAAATAGTTAATTTCAATGCAAGCCGTTCTGAAACTTATCGGCAAATTACTCAAAATGCTTAACGCGCCGAGAAAATCACTGTTTACCCACAATGAATGCCTGGCAAAAAATAGAAAATTGTGATGCAAGCCGTTCTGAAACCAATCGGCAAATTACTCAAAATGCTTAACGCGCCGAGAAAATCACTTTTGTTCCACAATGAATGTCTGGCAAAAAATAGTTAATTTTGATGCAAGACGTTCTGAAACCAATCGGCAAATTACTCAAAATGCTTAACTCGCCGAGAAAATCACTTTTGTTCCACAATGAATGTCTGGCAAAAAATAATTAATTGTGATGTAAGCCGTTCTGAAACCAATCGGCAAATTACTCAAAATGCTTAACTCGCCGAGAAAATCACTTTTGTTCCACAATGAATGCCTGGCAAAATAGAGTTAATTGTGATGCAAGCCGTTCTGAAACCAATCGGCAAATTACTCAAAATGCTTAACGCGCCGATAAAATCACTTTTTTCCCACAATGAATGTCTGGCAAAAAATAGTTACTTTGATGCAAGGCGTTCTGAAACCAATCGGCAAATTACTCAAAATGCTTAACTCGCCGAGAAAATCACTTAAGTTCCACAATGAATGTCTGGCAAAAAATAGTTAATTTCAATGCAAGCCGTTCTGAAACTTATCGGCAAATTACTCAAAATGCTTAACGCGCCGAGAAAATCACTGTTTTCCCACAATGAATGCCTGGCAAAAAATAGAAAATTGTGATGCAAGCCGTTCTGAAACCAATCGGCAAATTATTCAAAATGCTTAACGCGCCGAGAAAATCACTTTTGTTCCACAATGAATGTCTGGCAAAAAATAGTTAATTTTGATGCAAGACGTTCTGAAACCAATCGGCAAATTACTCAAAATGCTTAACTCGCCTAGAAAATCACTTTTGTTCCACAATGAATGCCTGGCAAAATGTAGTTAATGTGATGCAAGCAGTTCTGAATCCAATCGGCAAATTACTCAAAATGCTTAACTCGCCGAGAAAATCACTTTTTTCCCACAATGAATGTCTGGCAAAAAATGTAAATTTCAATGCAAGCCGTTCTGAAACCAATCGGCATATTACTCAAAATGCTTAACTCGCCGAGAAAATCACTTTTTTCCCACAATGAATGTCTGGCAAAAAATATAAATTTCAATGCAAGCCGTTCTGAAACCAATCGGCAAATTACTCAAAATGCGTAACTCCGTGAAAATCACTTTTGTTCCACAATGAATGTCTGGCAAAAAATAGTTAATTTCAATGCAAGCCGTTCTGAAACCAATCGGCAAATTACTCAAAATGCTCAACGCTCCGAGAAAACCACTTTTGTCCCACAATGAGTGCCTGGCAAAAAAATAGTTAATTGTGATGCAAGCCGTTTTTGAAAAGAATCGGCAAATTACTCAAAATGCTTAACTCGCCGAGAAAATCACTTTTGTTCCACAATGAATGCCTGGCAAAATAGTGTTAATTGTGATGCAAGCCGTTCTGAAACCAATCGGCAAATTACTCAAAATGCTGAACGCGCCGAGAAAATCACTTTTTTCCCACAATGAATGTCTGGCATAAAATAGTTAACTTTGATGCAAGCCGTTCTGAAACCAATCGGCAAATTGCTCAAAATGCTTACATCGCCGAGAAAATTACTTTTGTTCCACAATGAATGCCTGGCAAAAAGTAGTTAATTGTGATGCAAGCCATTCTGAAACCAATCGGCAAATTACTCAAAATGCTTATCTCGCCGAGAAAGTCACTTTTGTTCCACAATGAATGTCAGGCAAAAAATAGTAAATTTCAATGCAAGCCGTTCTGAAACCAATCGGCAAATTACTCAAAATGCTTAACTCGCCGAGAAAATCACTTTTGTTCCACAATGAATGCCTGGCAAAATAGAGTTAATTGTGATGCAAGCCGTTCTGAAACCAATCGGCAAATTAGTCAAAATGCTTAACTCGCCGAGAAAATCACTTTTGTTCCACAATGAATGTCTGGCAAAAAATAGTAAATTTCAATGCATGCCGTTCTGAAACCAATCGGCAAATTACTCAAAATGCTTAACTTAACAGAGAAAATCACTTTTGTTCCACAATGAATGCCTGGCACAAAACAGTAAATTTCAATGCAAGCCGTTCTGAAACCAATCGGCAAATTACTCAAAATGCTTAACACGCCGAGAAAAGCACTTTTTTCCCACAATGAATGTCTGGCAAAAAATAGTTAATTTTGATGCAAGACGTTCTAAAACCAATCGGCAAATTACTCAATATGCTTAACTCGCCGAGAATATCACTTTTTTCCCACAATGAATGTCTGGCAAAAAATATAAATTTCAATGCAAGCCGTTCTGAAACCAATCGGCAAATTGCTCAAAATGCTTAACTCGCCGAGAAAATCACTTTTGTTCCACAATGAATGTCTGGCAAAAAATAGTAGATTTCAATGCTAGCCGTTCTGAAACCAATCGGCAAATTACTCAAAATGCTGAACGCGCCGAGAAAATCACTTTTTTCCCACAATGAATGTCTGGCATAAAATAGTTAACTTTGATGCAAGCCGTTCTGAAACCAATCGGCAAATTGCTCAAAATGCTTACATCGCCGAGAAAATCACTTTTGTTCCACAATGAATGCCTGGCAAAAAGTAGTTAATTGTGATGCAAGCCGTTCTGAAACCAATGGGCAAATTACTGAAAATGCTTAACTCTACGAGAAAATCACTTTTGTCCCACAATGAATGTCTGGCAAAAAATGTAAATTTCAATGCAAGCCGTTCTGAAACCAATCGGCAAATTACTTAAAATGCTTAACTCTCCGAGAAAATCACTTTTGTTCCACAATGAATGTCTGGCAAAAAATAGTTAATTTCAATGCAAGCCGTTCTGAAACCAATCGGCAAATTACTCAAAATACTTAACTCGCCTAGAAAATCACTTTTGTTCCACAATGAATGCCTGGCAAAATGTAGTTAATGTGATGCAAGCAGTTCTGAATCCAATCGGCAAATTACTCAAAATGCTTAACTCGCCGAGAAAATCACTTTTTTCCCACAATGAATGTCTGGCAAAAAATGTAAATTTCAATGCAAGCCGTTCTGAAACCAATCGGCATATTACTCAAAATGCTTAACTCGCCGAGAAAATCACTTTATTCCCACAATGAATGACTGGCAAAAAATATCAATTTCAATGCAAGCCGTTCTGAAACCAATCGGCAAATTACTCAAAATGCGTAACTCCGTGAAAATCACTTTTGTTCCACAATGAATGCCTGGCAAAAAATAGTTAATTTCAATGCAAGCCGTTCTGAAACCAATCGGCAAATTACTCAAAATGCTCAACGCTCCGAGAAAACCACTTTTGTCCCACAATGAGTGCCTGGCAAAAAAATAGTTAATTGTGATGCAAGCCGTTTTTGAAAAGAATCGGCAAATTACTCAAAATGCTTAACTCGCCGAGAAAATCACTTTTGTTCCACAATGAATGCCTGGCAAAATAGAGTTAATTGTGATGCAAGCCGTTCTGAAACCAATCGGCAAATTACTCAAAATGCTTAACTCGCCGAGAAAATCACTTTTGTTCCACAATGAATGCCTGGCAAAATAGAGTTCATTGTGATGCAAGCCGTTCTGAAACCAATCGGCAAATTGCTCAAAATGCTTAACTCGCCGAGAAAATCACTTTTGTTCCACAATGAATGTCTGGCAAAAAATAGTAAATTTCAATGCATGCCGTTCTGAAACCAATCGGCAAATTACTCAAAATGCTTAACTCGCCGAGACTATCACATTTTTCCCACAATGAATGTCTGGCAAAAAATAGTAAATTTCAATGCGAGCTGCTCTGAAACCAATCGGCAAATGACTCAAAATGCTTAACGCGCCGAGATAACCACTTTTTTCCCACAATGAATGCCTGGCAAAAAATAGTTAATTTCAATGCAAGCCGTTCTGAAACCAATCGGCAAATTACTCAAAATGCTTAACGCGCCGAGAAAATCACTTTTTTCCCCACAATGAATGTCTGGCAAAAAATAGTTAAGTTTGATGCAAGACGTTCTGAAACGAATTGGCAAATTACTCAAAATGCTTAACTCGCCGAGAAAATCACTTTTTTCCCACAATGAATGTCTGGCAAAAAATAGTAAATTTCAAAGCGAGCTGCTCTGAAACCAATCGGCAAATTACTCAAAATGCTTAACGCGCCGAGATAACCACTTTTTTCCCACAATGAATGCCTGGCACAAAATAGTTAATTGTGATGCAAGCCGTTCTGAAAACAATCGGCAACTTACTCAAAATGCTTAACTCGCTGAGAAAAACACTTTTGTTCCACAATGAATGTCTGGCAAAAAATAGTTAATTTCAATGCAAGCCGTTCTGAAACCAATCGGCAAATTACTCAAAATGCTTAACTCGCCGAGAAAATCACTTTTGTTCCACAATGAATGCCTGGCAAAAAATAGTAAATTTCAATGCAAGACGTTCTGAAACCAATCGGCAAATTACTCAAAATGCTTCACGCGCCGAGAAAATCACTTTTTTCCCACAATGAATGTCTGGCAAAAAATAGTTAATTTTGATGCAAGGCGTTCTGAAACCAATCGGCAAATTACTCAAAATGCTTAACTCGCCGAGAAAATCACCTTTTTCCCACAATGAATGTCTGGCAAAAAATGTAAATTTCAATGCAAGCCGTTCTGAAACCAATCGGCAAATTAGTCAAAATGCTTAACGCGCCGATAAAATGACTTTTTTCCCCACAATGAATGTCTGGCAAAAAATACTTAACTTTGATGCAAGACGTTCTGAAACCAATCGGCAAATTACTCAAAATGCTGAACTCGCCGAGAAAATCACTTTTTTCCCACAATGAATGTCTGGCAAAAAATAGTTAATTTCAATGCAAGCCGTTCTGAAACCAATCGGCAAATTACTCAAAATGCTTAACGCGCCGAGAAAACCACTTTTTTCCCACAATGAATGCCTGGCAAAAAATAGTTAATTTCAATGCAAACCGTTCTGAAACCAATCGGCAAATTACTCAAAATGCTTAACTCGCCGAGAACATCACTTTTGTTCCACAATGAATGCCTGGCAAAAAATAGTAAATTTCAATGCAAGCCGTTCTGAAACCAATCGGCAAATTACTCAAAATGCTTAACGCTCCGAGAAAACCACTTTTGTCCCAGAATGAGTGCCTGGCAAAAAATAGTTAATTGTGATGCAAGCCGTTTTTGAAAAGAATCGGCAAATTAATCAAAATGCATAACTCGCCGAGAAAATCATATTTGTTCCACAATGAATGTCTGGCAAAAAATAGTTAATTTCAATGCAAGCCGTTCTGAACCCAATCGGCAAATTACTCAAAATGCTTAACTCGCCGAGAAAATCACTTTTGTTCCACAATGAATGTCTGCAAAAAAATAGTAAATTTCAATGCGAGCCGTTCTGAAACCAATCGGCAAATTACTCAAAATCCTTAACTCTCCGAGAAAATCACTTTTGTTCCACAATGAATGTCTGGAAAAAAATAGTTAATTTCAATGCAAGCCGTTCTGAAACCAATAGGCAAATTACTCAAAATGCTTAACTCGCCGAGAAAATCACTTTTGTTCCACAATGAATGCCTGGCAAAATAGAGTTAATTGTGATGCAAGCCGTTCTGAAACCAATCGGCAAATTACTCAAAATGCTTAACTCGCCGAGAAAATCACTTTTGTTCCACAATGAATGTCTGGCAAAAAATAGTGAATTGTGATGTAAGCCGTTCTGAAACCAATCGGCAAATTACTCAAAATGCTTAACTCGCCGAGAAAATCACTTTTTGCCCACAATGAATGCCTGGTTAAAATAGTACATTGCAATGCAAACCGTTCTGAAACCAATGGGCAAATTACTCAAAATGTTAACTCGCCGAGAAAATCACTTTTGTTCCACAATGAATGCCTGGCAAAATAGAGTTAATTGCGATGCAAGCCGTTCTGAAACCAATCGGCAAATTGCTCAAAATGCTTAACTCGCCGAGAAAATCACTTTTGTTCCACAATGAATGTCTGGCAAAAAATAGTAAATTTCAATGCATGCCGTTCTGAAACCAATCGGCAAATTACTCAAAATGCTTAACTTAACCGAGAAAATCACTTTTGTTCCACAATGAATGCCTGGCACAAAATAGTAAATTTCAATGCAAGCCGTTCTGAAACCAATCGGCAAATTACTCAATATGCTTAACTCGCCGAGAAAATCACTTTTGTTCCACAATGAATGCCTGGCAAAAAAATAGTAAATTTCAATGCAAGCCGTTCTGAAAGCAATCGGCAAATTACTCAAAATGCTGAACGCGCCGAGAAAATCACTTTTATCCCACAATGAATGTCTGGCAAAAAATGGTAAATTTGAATGCGAGCTGTTCTGAAACCAATCGGCAAATTACTCAAAATGCTTAACTCTCCGAGAAAATCACTTTTGTTCCACAATGAATGTCTGGCAAAAAATAGTAAATTTCAATGCCAGCCGTTCTGAAACGAATCGGCAAATTGCTCAAAATGCTTAACTCGCCGAGAAAAATCACTTTTGTTCCACAATGAATGTCTGGCAAAAAATAGTAGATTTCATTGCAAGCCGTTCTGAAACCAATCGGCAAATTACTCAAAATGCTTAACGCGCCGAGAAAATCACTTTTTTCCCACAATGAATGTCTGGCATAAAATAGTTAACTTTGATGCCAGCCGTTCTGAAACCAATCGGCAAATTACTCAAAATGCTTAACGCGCCGATAAAATCACTTTTTTCCCACAATGAATGTCTGGCAAAAAATAGTTAACTTTGATGCAAGACGTTCTGAAACCAATCGGCAAATTACTCAAAATGCTTAACTCGCCGAGATAATCACCTTTGTTCCACAATGAATGTCTGGCAAAAAATAGTTAATTTCAATGCAAGCCGTTCTGAAACCAATCGGCAAATTACTCAAAATGCTTAACTCGCCGAGAAAATCACTTTTGTTCCACAATGAATGTCTGGCAAAAAATAGTAAATTTGAATGCGAGCTGTTCTGAAACCAATCGGCAAATTACTCAAAATGCTTAACTCTCCGAGAAAATCACTTTAGTTCCACAATGAATGTCTGGCAAAAAATAGTTAATTTCAATGCAAGCCGTTCTGAAACCAATCGGCAAATTACTCAAAATGCTTAACGCGCCGAGAAAACCACTTTTGTCCCACAATGAATGCCTGGCAAAAAATAGTTAAATTCAATGCAAGCCGTTCTGAAACCAATCGGCAAATTACTCAAAATGCTTAACTCGCCGAGAAAATCACTTTTGTTCCACAATGAATGCCTGGCAAAAAATAGTAAATTTCAATGCAAGCCGTTCTGAAACCAATCGGCAAATTACTCAAAATGCTGAACGCGCCGAGAAAATCACTTTTATCCCACAATGAATGTCTGGCAAAAAATAGTTAATTTTGATTCAAGACGTTCTGTAACCAATCGGCAAATTACTCAAAATGCTGAATCGCCGAGAAAATCACTTTTTTCCCACAATGAATGTCTGGCAAAAGAATGTCTGTGTGTCTGAATATGTATCTCTGTGTGTGTGTGAATATGTATCACTGTCTGTGTATGTGAATATGTATCTGTGTGTGTGTGTGAATATGTATCTCTGTGTGTGTGAATATGTATCTGTGTGTGTGTGAATATGTATCTCTGTGTGTGTGTGAATAAGTATCTCTGTGTGTGTGTGTGTGAATATGTATCTCTATGTGAGTGTGAATATGTATCTCTGCCTATGTGTGAATATGTATCTCTCTGTCTGTGTGTGTGAATATGTCTCTGTGTTTGGGTGTGAATATGTATCTCTGTGTGTGTGAATATGTATCTCTGTGTGTGAATATGTATCTGCCTGTGTGTGTGAATATGTATCTCTATGTCTGTGTGTGTGACTATGTATCTCTGTGTGTGTGAATATGTATCTCTGTCTGTGTGTGAATATGTATCTCTCTCTGTGTGTGTGAATCTGTGTGTGTGAATATGTATCTTTCTGTGTGAATATGTATCTCTGTGTGTGTGTGAATATGTATCTCTGTATGTGTGTATATGAATCTGTGTGTGTCTGTGAATACGTACCTTTGTGTGTGTGAATATGTATCTGTGTGTGTGAATATGTATCTGTGTGTGTGTGTGTGTGTGTGAATATGTGAATCTCTGTGTGTGTATGTATATGTATCTCTGTGTGTGCGTGAATATGTATCTGTGTGTGTGTGTGAATATGTATCTGTGTGTGTGTGAATATGTATCTGTGTGTGTGTGAATATGTATCTGTGTGTGAATATGTATCTCTGTGTGTGAATATGTATCTCTGTGTGTGTGTGAATATGCAGCTCTGCGTGTGTGTGAATATTTATCTGTGTGTCTGAATATGAATCTGTGTGCGTGTGTAAATATGTATCTGTGCGTGTGTGAATATGTATCTGTGTGTGTGTGTGTGAATATGTATCTGTGTGTGTGAATGTGTGAATATGTATCTGTGTGTGTGTGTGAATATGTATCTGTGCGTGTGTGAATATGTATCTCTGTGTGTGAATATGTATCTCTCTGTGTGTGAATATGTATCTGTGTGTGTGTGAATATGTATCTGCGTGCGGGTGTGAATGTGTTTCTGTCTGTGTGTGAATTTGTGTCTGTGTGTGTGTGTGCGTGAATATGTGTGTGTGTGAATATGTATCTCCGTGTGTGCGTGAATATGTATCTCTCAGTGTGTGTGAATATGTATCTGTGTGTGTGAATATGTATCTCTGTGAGTGTGTGAATACGTATCTCTGTCTGTGTGTGTGAATATGTATCTCTGTCTGTGTATGTGAATATGTATCTGTGTGTGTGTGATATGTATCTGTATGTGTGTGATATGTATCTCTGTGTGTGTGTGAATATGTATCTCTGTGCGTGTGTGAATATGTATCTGTGTGTGTGTGAATATGTATCTCTCTGTGTGTGTGAATATGTATCTGTATGTCTGTGTGTGTGAATATGTATCTCTGTGTGCGTGTGTGAATATGTATGTCTGTCTGTGTGTGAATATGTATCTCTCTGTCTGTGTGTGAATATGTATCTGTTTGTGTGTGTGAATATGTATCTTTCTGTGTGTGAATATGTATCTGTGTGTGGGTGTGAATATGTTTCTCTCTGTGTGTGAATATGTGTCTCTGTGTGTGTGTTAATATGTGTGTGTGTGTGAATATGTATCTCTCTGTGTGAATATGTATCTGTGTGTGTGTGTGAATATGTATCTCTGTATGTGTGAATATGAATCTGTGTGTGTCTCAGTGAATACGTACCTTTGTGTGTGTGTGTGAATATGTATCTGTGTGTGTGTGAATATGTATCTCTGTTTGTGTAAAAAAAAGTATCTCTGTGTGCGAATATGTGTCTGTGCGTGTGAATATGTATCTCTGTGTGAATATGTATCTGTGTGTGAGTGAATATGTATCTGTGTGTGTGTGAAAATGTATCTGTTTGAGTGTGTGATTATGTATCTGTGTGTGTGTGTGTATATGTATCTGCGTGTGTGTGAATATGTAACTGTGTGTGTGTGTGTGAATATGTATCTCTGTGTGTGAATATGTATCTGTGTGTGTGTGTGAATATGGATCACTGCGTGCATGTGAATGTTTATCTGTGTGTGTGAATATGTATCTGTGTGCGTGTGTGAATATGTATCTGTGTGTGTGTGTGAATATGTATCTGTGTGTGTGAATGTGTGAATATGTATCTCTGTGTGTGTGTGAATATGTGTGTGTGTGTGAATATGTATCTGTGCGTATGTGAATATGTATCTCCGTGTGTGAATATGTATCTCTCTGTGTGTGTGAATATGTATCACTGTGTGTGTGTGTGAATATGTATCTCTGTGTGTGTGTGAATATGTATCTCTGTGTGTGTGTGAATATGTATCTCTGTCTGTGTATGAATATGTGTCTCTCTGTCTGTGTGTGTGAATATGTATCTGTGTGTGGGTGTGAATATGTTTCTCTCTGTGTGTGAATATGTGTCTGTGTGTATGTGTGAATATGTGTGCGTGTGTGAATATGTATCTCTCTGTGTGAATATGTATCTCTGTGTGTGTGTATGAATATGTATCTCTGTTTGTGTAAAAAAAGGATCTCTGTGTGTCAAAAGGTGTCTGTGCGTGTGAATATATCTCTCTGTGTGAATGTGTATCTGTGTGTGTGTGAATATGTATCTGTGTGTGTGTGTGAATATGTATCTCTGTGTGTGTGAATATGAATCTGTGTGTGTGTGTGAATATGTTTCTCTCGCTGTGTGAATATTTGTCTCTGTGTGTGTGAATATGAATCTGTGTGTGTGTGTGAATATGTTTCTCTCTGTGAGTGAATTTGTGTATCTGTGTGTGTGAATATGTATCAGTGTGTGTGTGAATATGTATCTCTCAGTGTGTGTGAATGTGTATCTCTGTGTGCGTGTGAATATGTATCTCTGTGTGTGTATGAATATGTTTCTGTGCGTGTGTGTATATGTATTTCTGTGTGTGAATATGTATCTCGCTGTGTGAATATGTATCTGTGTGTGTGTGTGTGAATATGTATCTCTGTTTGTGTGAAAATGTATCTCTGTGTGTGAATATGTATCTGTGTGTGTGAGTATGTATCTGTGTTTGTGTGAATATGTATCTGTGTGTGTGTGTGAATATGTGAATCTCTGTGTGTGTGAATATGTATCTCTGTGTGTGTATGAAAATGTATCTCTGTGTGTGCGTGAATATGTATCTCTCAGTGTGTGTGAATATGTATCTGTGTGTGTGAATATGTATCTCTGTGTGTGTGCGTGAATATGTATCTGTGTGTGTGTGTGAATATGCATCTCTGTGTGTGTGTGAATAGGTATCTCTGTCTGTGTGTGTGAATATGTATCTCTGATGTGTATGTGAATATGTATCTCTGTGTGTGTGAATATGTATCTGTGTGTGTGTGTGTGTGAATATGTATCTGTGTGTGTGTGAATATGTATCTATGTGTCTGTGTGAATATGTATCTCTGTGTGTGTGTGAATATGTATCTCTGTGTGTGTGTGAATATGTATCTCTATGTCAGTGCGTGTGAATATGTATCTCCGTGAGTGTGTGAATATGTATCTCTGTCTGTGTGTGAATATGTATCTCTCTGTCTGTGTGTGTGAATACGTATCTGTGTGTGTGTGAATATGTATCTGTGTGTGTGCGTGTGTGTGTGAATATGTATCTCTCTGTGTGTGAATATGTATCTGTGTGTGGGTGTCAATATGTTTCTCTCCGTGTGTGAGTATGTGTCTCTGTGTGTGAGAATATGTATCTGTGTGTGTGAGTACGTATCTGTGAGTGTGTGTGTGTGAATATGTATCTGTGTGTGTGTGAATATATATCTCTGTTTGTGTGAAAAAGTATCTCTGTGTGTGAATATGTATCTGTGTGTGAGTATGTATCTGTGTGTGTGTGAATATGTATCTCTGTGTGTGTGTGTGAATATGTGAATCTCTGTGTGTGTGAATATGTATCTCTCTGTGTGTATGAATATGTATCTCTGTGTGTGCGCGAATATGTATCTCTCAGTGTGTGTGAATGTGTATCTGTGTGTGTGAATATGTAACTCTGTGTGTGTGCGTGAATATGTATCTGTGTGTGTGAATATGAATCTGTGTGTGTGTGTGAATACGTATCTCTGTCTGTGTGTGTGTGAATATGTATCTCTGTCTGTGTATGTGAATATGTATCTCTGTGTGTGTGAATATGTATCTGTGTGTGTGTGTGAATATGTATCTGTGTGTGTGCGTGTGTGTGTGAATATGTATCTCTATGTGTGTGAATATGTATCTGTGTGTGGGTGTGAATATGTATCTCTATGTCTGTGCGTGTGAATATGTATCTCCGTGTGTGTGTGAATATGTATCTCTGTCTGCGTGTGAATATGTATCTCTCTGTCTGTGTGTGTGAATATGTATCTGTGTGTGTGTGAACATGTATCTGTGTGTGTGCGTGTGTGTGTGAATATGTATCTCTATGTGTGTGAATATGTATCTGTGCGTGGGTGTGAATATTTTTCTCTCTGTGTGTGAATATGTGGCTCTGTGTGTGTGTGTGAATATGTGTGTGTATGTGTGTGTGGGAATATGTATCTCTCTGTGTGAATATGTATCTGTGTGTGTGTGAACATGCATCTGTGTGTATGTGAATATGTATCTGTGTGTGTGTGTGTGTGAATATGTATCTCTCAGTGTGTGTGAATGTGTATCTCTGTGTGTGTGTGAATATGTATCTCTGTGTGTATGAATATGTATCTGTGTGTGTGTGAATATGTATCTCGCTGTGTGAATATGTATCTGTGTGTGTGTGTGAATATGTATCTCTCTGTTTGAATATGTATCTCTCTGTGTGAATATGTATATCTGTGTGTGTGTGAATATGTATCTCTGTGTGTGTGAATATGTATCTGTGTGTCTGAGTACGTATCTGTGAGTGTGTGTGTGTGAATATGTATCTGTGTGTGTGTGTGAATGTCTGTGTGTGTGAATAAGTATCTCTGTGTGTGTATGAATATGTATCTCTGTGTGTGCGTGAATATGTAACTGTGTGTGTGTGAATATGTATCTGTGTGTGTGAATATATATCTGTGTGTGTGTGAATATGTATCTCTGTGTGTGAATATGTATCTGTGTGTGTGTGTGAATATGTATCTCTCTGTGTGTGAATATGTATCTGTGTGTGGGTGTGAATATGTTTCTCTCTGTGTGTGAATGTGTGTCTCTGTGTGTGTGTGTTAATATGTGTGTGTGTGTGAATATGTATCTCTCTGTGTGAATACGTATCTGTGTGTGTGTGTGCATATGTATCTCTGTATGTGTGAATATGAATCTGTGTGTGTCTGTGTGAATACGTACCTTTCTGTGTGTGTGAATATGTATGTGTGTGTGTGTGTGAATATGTTTCTCTGTTTGTGTAAAAAATCTGTATCTCTGTGTGTGTGCGTGAATATGTATCTGTGTGTGTGTGTGAATATGTATCTCTGTGAGTGTGTGAATACGTATCTCTGTCTGTGTGTGTGAATATGTATCTCTGTCTGTGTATGTGAATATGTATCTGTGTGTGTGTGTGTGAATATGTATCTCTGTGTGTGTGAATATGTATCTCTGTGTGTGTGAATATGTATCTCTGTGCGTGTGTGAATATGTATCTGTGTGTGTGTGAATATGTATCTCTGTGTGTGTGAATATGTATCTGTATGTCTGTGTGTGTGAATATGTATCTCTGTGTGTGTGTGAATATGTATCTCTGTCTTTGTGTGAATATGTATCTCTCTGTCTGTGTGTGTGAATATGTATCTGTTTGTGTGTGTGAATATGTATCTCTCTGTGTGTGAATATGTATCTGTGTGTGGGTGTGAATACGTTTCTCTCTGTGTGTGAATATGTGTCTGTGTGTGTGTGTGTGTTAATATGTGTGTGTGTGTGAATATGTATGTCTCTGTGTGAATATGTGTCTGTGTGTGTGTGTGAATATGTATCTCTCTGTCTGTGTGTGAATATGTATCTGTTTGTGTGTGTGAATATGTATCTTTCTGTGTGTGAATATGTATCTGTGTGTGGGTGTGAATATGTTTCTCTCTGTGTGTGAATATGTGTCTCTGTGTGTGTGTTAATATGTGTGTGTGTGTGAATATGTATCTCTCTGTGTGAATATGTATCTGTGTGTGTGTGTGAATATGTATCTCTGTATGTGTGAATATGAATCTGTGTGTGTCTCAGTGAATACGTACCTTTGTGTGTGTGTGTGAATATGTATCTGTGTGTGTGTGAATATGTATCTCTGTTTGTGTAAAAAAAAGTATCTCTGTGTGCGAATATGTGTCTGTGCGTGTGAATATGTATCTCTGTGTGAATATGTATCTGTGTGTGAGTGAATATGTATCTGTGTGTGTGTGAAAATGTATCTGTTTGAGTGTGTGATTATGTATCTGTGTGTGTGTGTGTATATGTATCTGCGTGTGTGTGAATATGTAACTGTGTGTGTGTGTGTGAATATGTATCTCTGTGTGTGAATATGTATCTGTGTGTGTGTGTGAATATGGATCACTGCGTGCATGTGAATGTTTATCTGTGTGTGTGAATATGTATCTGTGTGCGTGTGTGAATATGTATCTGTGTGTGTGTGTGAATATGTATCTGTGTGTGTGTGAATATGTATCTGTGTGTGTGAATGTGTGAATATGTATCTCTGTGTGTGTGTGAATATGTGTGTGTGTGTGAATATGTATCTGTGCGTATGTGAATATGTATCTCCGTGTGTGAATATGTATCTCTCTGTGTGTGTGAATATGTATCACTGTGTGTGTGTGTGAATATGTATCTCTGTGTGTGTGTGAATATGTATCTCTGTGTGTGTGTGAATATGTATCTCTGTCTGTGTATGAATATGTTTCTGTGCGTGTGTGTATATGTATTTCTGTGTGTGAATATGTATCTCGCTGTGTGAATATGTATCTGTGTGTGTGTGTGTGAATATGTATCTCTGTTTGTGTGAAAATGTATCTCTGTGTGTGAATATGTATCTGTGTGTGTGAGTATGTATCTGTGTTTGTGTGAATATGTATCTGTGTGTGTGTGTGAATATGTGAATCTCTGTGTGTGTGAATATGTATCTCTGTGTGTGTATGAAAATGTATCTCTGTGTGTGCGTGAATATGTATCTCTCAGTGTGTGTGAATATGTATCTGTGTGTGTGAATATGTATCTCTGTGTGTGTGCGTGAATATGTATCTGTGTGTGTGTGAATATGCATCTCTGTGTGTGTGTGAATAGGTATCTCTGTCTGTGTGTGTGAATATGTATCTCTGATGTGTATGTGAATATGTATCTCTGTGTGTGTGAATATGTATCTGTGTGTGTGTGTGTGTGAATATGTATCTGTGTGTGTGTGAATATGTATCTATGTGTCTGTGTGAATATGTATCTCTGTGTGTGTGTGAATATGTATCTCTGTGTGTGTGTGAATATGTATCTCTATGTCAGTGCGTGTGAATATGTATCTCCGTGAGTGTGTGAATATGTATCTCTGTCTGTGTGTGAATATGTATCTCTCTGTCTGTGTGTGTGAATACGTATCTGTGTGTGTGTGAATATGTATCTGTGTGTGTGCGTGTGTGTGTGAATATGTATCTCTCTGTGTGTGAATATGTATCTGTGTGTGGGTGTCAATATGTTTCTCTCCGTGTGTGAGTATGTGTCTCTGTGTGTGAGAATATGTATCTGTGTGTGTGAGTACGTATCTGTGAGTGTG
This sequence comes from Scyliorhinus torazame, assembly GCF_047496885.1. Classification (NCBI taxonomy): domain Eukaryota; kingdom Metazoa; phylum Chordata; class Chondrichthyes; order Carcharhiniformes; family Scyliorhinidae; genus Scyliorhinus; species Scyliorhinus torazame. Next base: position 166,154,216 of record NC_092714.1, on the reverse strand, counting down.
TGTGTGTGAATATGTATCTGTGTGTGTGTGAATATATATCTCTGTTTGTGTGAAAAAGTATCTCTGTGTGTGAATATGTATCTGTGTGTGAGTATGTATCTGTGTGTGTGTGAATATGTATCTCTGTGTGTGTGTGTGAATATGTGAATCTCTGTGTGTGTGAATATGTATCTCTCTGTGTGTATGAATATGTATCTCTGTGTGTGCGCGAATATGTATCTCTCAGTGTGTGTGAATGTGTATCTGTGTGTGTGAATATGTAACTCTGTGTGTGTGCGTGAATATGTATCTGTGTGTGTGAATATGAATCTGTGTGTGTGTGTGAATACGTATCTCTGTCTGTGTGTGTGTGAATATGTATCTCTGTCTGTGTATGTGAATATGTATCTCTGTGTGTGTGAATATGTATCTGTGTGTGTGTGTGAATATGTATCTGTGTGTGTGCGTGTGTGTGTGAATATGTATCTCTATGTGTGTGAATATGTATCTGTGTGTGGGTGTGAATATGTATCTCTATGTCTGTGCGTGTGAATATGTATCTCCGTGTGTGTGTGAATATGTATCTCTGTCTGCGTGTGAATATGTATCTCTCTGTCTGTGTGTGTGAATATGTATCTGTGTGTGTGTGAACATGTATCTGTGTGTGTGCGTGTGTGTGTGAATATGTATCTCTATGTGTGTGAATATGTATCTGTGCGTGGGTGTGAATATTTTTCTCTCTGTGTGTGAATATGTGGCTCTGTGTGTGTGTGTGAATATGTGTGTGTATGTGTGTGTGGGAATATGTATCTCTCTGTGTGAATATGTATCTGTGTGTGTGTGAACATGCATCTGTGTGTATGTGAATATGTATCTGTGTGTGTGTGTGTGTGAATATGTATCTCTCAGTGTGTGTGAATGTGTATCTCTCTGTGTGTGTGAATATGTATCTCTGTGTGTATGAATATGTATCTGTGTGTGTGTGAATATGTATCTCGCTGTGTGAATATGTATCTGTGTGTGTGTGTGAATATGTATCTCTCTGTTTGAATATGTATCTCTCTGTGTGAATATGTATATCTGTGTGTGTGTGAATATGTATCTCTGTGTGTGTGAATATGTATCTGTGTGTCTGAGTACGTATCTGTGAGTGTGTGTGTGTGAATATGTATCTGTGTGTGTGTGTGAATGTCTGTGTGTGTGAATAAGTATCTCTGTGTGTGTATGAATATGTATCTCTGTGTGTGCGTGAATATGTAACTGTGTGTGTGTGAATATGTATCTGTGTGTGTGAATATATATCTGTGTGTGTGTGAATATGTATCTCTGTGTGTGAATATGTATCTGTGTGTGTGTGTGAATATGTATCTCTCTGTGTGTGAATATGTATCTGTGTGTGGGTGTGAATATGTTTCTCTCTGTGTGTGAATGTGTGTCTCTGTGTGTGTGTGTTAATATGTGTGTGTGTGTGAATATGTATCTCTCTGTGTGAATACGTATCTGTGTGTGTGTGTGCATATGTATCTCTGTATGTGTGAATATGAATCTGTGTGTGTCTGTGTGAATACGTACCTTTCTGTGTGTGTGAATATGTATGTGTGTGTGTGTGTGAATATGTTTCTCTGTTTGTGTAAAAAATCTGTATCTCTGTGTGTGTGCGTGAATATGTATCTGTGTGTGTGTGTGAATATGTATCTCTGTGAGTGTGTGAATACGTATCTCTGTCTGTGTGTGTGAATATGTATCTCTGTCTGTGTATGTGAATATGTATCTGTGTGTGTGTGAATATGTATCTCTGTGTGTGTGAATATGTATCTCTGTGTGTGTGAATATGTATCTCTGTGCGTGTGTGAATATGTATCTGTGTGTGTGTGAATATGTATCTCTGTGTGTGTGAATATGTATCTGTATGTCTGTGTGTGTGAATATGTATCTCTGTGTGTGTGTGAATATGTATCTCTGTCTTTGTGTGAATATGTATCTCTCTGTCTGTGTGTGTGAATATGTATCTGTTTGTGTGTGTGAATATGTATCTCTCTGTGTGTGAATATGTATCTGTGTGTGGGTGTGAATACGTTTCTCTCTGTGTGTGAATATGTGTCTGTGTGTGTGTGTGTGTTAATATGTGTGTGTGTGTGAATATGTATGTCTCTGTGTGAATATGTGTCTGTGTGTGTGTGTGAATATGTATCTCTGTATGTGTGAATATGAATCTGTGTGTGTCTGTGTGAATACGTACCTTTGTGTGTGTGTGTGAATATGTATCTGTGTGTTTGTGAATATGTATCTGTTTGTGTAAAAAAAGTATCTCTGTGTGTGAATATGTGTCTGTGCGTGTGAATATGTATCTCTGTGTGAATATGTATCTGTGTGTGAGTGAATATGTATCTGTGTGTGTGTCAATATGTATCTCTGTGTGTGTGTGAATATGTATCTCTGTCTGTGTATGTGAATATGTATCTGTGTGTGTGCGTGAATATGTATCTCTGTGTGTGTGAATATGTATCTCTGTGTGTGTGTGTGAATATGTATCTCTGTGTGTGTGAATATGTATCTGTGTGTGTGTGTGAATATGTATCTCTGTCTGTGTGTGAATATGTATCTCTCTGTCTGTGTGTGTGAATATGTATTTGTGTGTGGGTGTGAATATGTTTCTCTCTGTGTGTGAATATGTGTCTGTGTGTGTGTGTGTGAATATGTGTGTGTGTGTGTGAATATGTATCTCTCTGTGTGAATATGTATCTGTGTGTGTGTGAATATGTATCTCTGTATGTGTGTATATGAATCTGTGTGTGTCTGTGAATACGTACCTTTGTGTGTGTCTGAATATGTATCTGTGTGTGTGTATGAATATGTGTCTCTGTTTGTGTAAAAAAAAGTATCTCTGTGTGTGAATATATGTCTGTGCGTGTGAATATATATCTCTGTGTGAATATGTATCTGTGTGTGTGTGAATATGTATCTGTGTGTGTGTGTGAATATGTATCTCTGTGTGTGTGAATATGAATCTGTGTGTGCGTGTGAATATGTTTCTCTCGCTGTGTGAATATGTGTCTCTGTGTGTGTGAATATGATTAGTGTGTGTGTGTAAATATGTTTCTCTCTGTGAGTGAATATGTGTATCTGTGTGTGTGAATATGTATCTGTGTGTGTGTGAATATGTATCAGTGTGTGTGTGTGAATATGTATCTCTCAGTGTGTGTGAATGTGTATCTGTGTGTGTGTGTGAATATGTATCTCTGTGTGTGTGAATATGTATCTGTGTGTGTGTGTGTGTGAATATGTATCTCTGTGTGTGTGAATATGTATCTATGTGTCTGTGTGAATATGTATTTCTGTGTGTGTGTGAATATGTATCTCTGTGTGTGTGTGAATATGTATCTCTATGTCTGTGCGTGTGAATATGTATCTCCGTGAGTGTGTGAATATGTATCTCTGTCTGTGTGTGAATATGTATCTCTCTGTCTGTGTGTGTGAATGCGTGTCTGTGTGTGTGTGAATATGTATCTGTGTGTGTGCGTGTGTGTGTGAATATGTATCTCTCTGTGTGTGAATATGTATCTGTGTGTGGGTGAGAATATGTTTCTCTCTGTGTGTGAATATGTATCTGTGTGAATACGTTACTCGCCGAGAAAATCACTTTTGTTCCACAATGAATGTCTGGCAAATAATAGTTAAATTCAATGCAAGCCGTTCTGAAGCCAATCGGCAAATTACTCAAAATGCTTAATTCGCCGAGAAAATCACTTTTGTTCCACAATGAATGCCTGGCAAAAAATAGTAAATTTCAATGCAAGCCGTTCTGAAACCAATCGGCAAATTACTCAAAATGCTTAACTCGCCGAGAAAATCACTTTTGTTCCACAATGAATGCCTGGCAAAAAATAGTTAATTTCAATGCAAGCCGTTCTGAAACCAATCGGCAAATTACTCAAAATGCTTAACTCGCCGAGAAAATCACTTTTTTCCCACAATGAATGTGTGGCAAAAAATGTAAATTTCAATGCAAGCCGTTCTAAAACCAATCGGCAAATTACTCAAAATGCTTAACTCGCCGAGAAAATCACTTTTGTGCCACAATGAATGTCTGGCAAAAAATAGTTAATTTCAATGCAAGCCGTTCTGAAACCAATCGGCAAATTACTCAAAATGCCTAACGCGCCGAGAAAATCACTTTTTTCCCACAATGAATGTCTGGCAGAAAATAGATAATTTTGATGCAAGACGTTCTAAAATCAATCGGCAACTTACTCAAAATGCTTAACTGGCCGAGAAAATCACTTTTGTTCCACAATGAATGTCTGGCAAAAAATAGTTAAATTCAATGCAAGCCGTTCTGAAACCAATCGGCAAATTACTCAAAATGCTTAACTCGCCGAGAAAATCACTTCAGTTCCACAATGAATGCCTGGCAATAAATAGTAAATTTCAATGCATGCCGTTCTGAAACCAATCGGCAAATTACTCAAAATGCTTAACGCGCCGAGAAAATCACTTTTTTCACACAATGAATGTCTGGCAAAAAATAGTAAATTTGAATGCAAGCCGTTCTGAAACCAATCGGCAAATTACTCAAAATGCTTAACTCGTCGAGAAAATCACTTTTTTCCCACAATGAATGTCTGGCAAAAAATGTAAACTTCAATGCAAGCCGTTCTGAAACCAATCGGCAAATTACTCAAAATGCTTAACTCGCCGAGAAAATCACTTTTGTTCCACAATGAATGTCTGGCAAAAAATAGTTAATTACAATGCAAGCCGTTCTGAAACCAATCGGCAAATTACTCAAAATGCTTAACTCGCCGAGAAAATCACTTTTGTTCCACAATGAATGCCTGGAAAAAAATAGTTAATTGTGATGCAAGCCGTTCTGAAACCAATCGGCAAATTACTCAAAATGCTTAACTCGCCGAGAAAATCACTTTTCTCCCACAATGAATGTCTGGCACAAAATAGTTAATTTCAATGCAAGCCGTTCGGAAAGCGATCGGCAAATTACTCAAAATGCTGAACTCGCTGGGAAAATCACTTTTGTTCCACAATGAATGCCTGGCAAAAAATAGTTAATTTTGATGCAAGACGTTCTGAAACCAATCGGTAAATTACTCAAAATGCTTAACTCGCCGAGAAAATCACTTTTTTCCCACAATGAATGTCTGGCACAAAATATAAATTTCAATGCAAGCCGTTCTGAAACCAATCGGCAAATTACTCAAAATGCTTAACTCTCCGAGTAAATCACTTTTGTTCCACAATGAATGTCTGGCAAAAAATAGTTAATTTCAATGCAAGTCGTTCTGAAACTTATCGGCAAATTACGCAAATTGCTGAACGCGCCGAAAAAATCACTGTTTTCCCACAATGAATGCCTGGCAAAAAATAGATAATTGTGATGCAAGCCGTTCTGAAACCAATCGGCAAATTACTCAAAATGCTTAACTCGCCGAGAAAATCACTTTTGTTCCACAATGAATGCCTGGCAAAAAATAGTTAATTTCAATGCAAGCCGTTCTGAAACCAATCGGCAAATTACTCAAAATGCTTAACTCGCCGAGAAAATCACTTTTTTCCCACAATGAATGTGTGGCAAAAAATGTAAATTTCAATGCAAGCCGTTCTGAAACCAATCGGCAAATTACTCAAAATGCTTAACTCGCCGAGAAAATCACTTTTGTGCCACAATGAATGTCTGGCAAAAAATAGTTAATTTCAATGCAAGCCGTTCTGAAACCAATCGGCAAATTACTCAAAATGCTTAACGCGCCGAGAAAATCACTTTTTTCCCACAATGAATGTCTGGCAAAAAATAGATAATTTTGATGCAAGACGTTCTAAAATCAATCGGCAACTTACTCAAAATGCTTAACTGGCCGAGAAAATCACTTTTGTTCCACAATGAATGTCTGGCAAAAAATTGTTAAATTCAATGCAAGCCGTTCTGAAACCAATCGGCAAATTACTCAAAATGCTTAACTCGCCGAGAAAATCACTTTAGTTCCACAATGAATGCCTGGCAATAAATAGTAAATTTCAATGCATGCCGTTCTGAAACCAATCGGCAAATTACTCAAAATGCTTAACGCGCCGAGAAAATCACTTTTTTCACACAATGAATGTCTGGCAAAAAATGTAAACTTCAATGCAAGCCGTTCTGAAACCAATCGGCAAATTACTCAAAATGCTTAACTCGCCGAGAAAATCACTTTTGTTCCACAATGAATGTCTGGCAAAAAATAGTTAATTTCAATGCAAGCCGTTCTGAAACTTATCGGCAAATTACTCAAAATGCTTAACGCGCCAAGAAAATCACTGTTTTCCCACAATGAATGCCTGGCAAAAAATAGATAATTGTGATGCAAGCCGTTCTGAAACCAATCGGCAAATTACTCAAAATGCTTAACTCGCCTAGAAAATCACTTTTGTTCCACAATGAATGTCTGGCAAAAAATAGTTAATTTTGATGCAAGACGTTCTGAAACCAATCGGCAAATTACTCAAAATGCTTAACGCGCCGAGAAAACCACATTTGTCCCACAATGAGTGCCTGGCAAAAAATAGTTAATTGTGATGCAAGCCGTTCTGAAAAGAATCGGCAAATTACTCAAAATGCTTAACTCGCCGAGAAAATAATATTTGTTCCACAATGAATGTATGGCAAAAAATAGTTAATTTCAATGCAAGCCGTTCTGAACCCAATCGGCAAATTACTCAAAATGCTTAACTCGCCGAGAAAATCACTTTTTTCCCACAATGAATGTCTGGCAAAAAATATAAATTTCAATGCAAGCCGTTCTGAAACCAATCGGCAAATTGCTCAAAATACTTAACTCGCCGAGAAAATCACTTTTGTTCCACAATGAATGTCTGGCAAAATATAGTACATTTCAATGCAAGCCGTTCTGAAACCAATCGGCAAATCACTCAAAATGCTTAACGCGCCGAGAAAATCACTTTTTTCCCACAATGAATGTCTGGCATAAAATAGTTAACTTTGATGCAAGCCGTTCTGAAACCAATCCGCAAATTGCTCAAAATGCTTAACTCGCCGAGAAAATCACTTTTGTTCCACAATGAATGTCTGGCAAAAAATAGTAAATTTCAATGCAAGCCGTTCTGAAACCAATCGGCAAATTACTCAAAATGCTTAACGCGCCGATAAAATCACTTTTTCCCACAATGAATGTCTGGCAAAAAATAGTCAACTTTGATGCAAGACGTTCTGAAACCAATCGGCAAATTACTTAAAATGCTTAACTCGCCGAGAAAATCACTTTAGTGCCACAATGAATGCCTGGCACAAAATAGTTAATTTCAATGCAAGCCGTTCTGAAAGCAATCGGCAAATTACTCAAAATGCTGAACTCGCCGAGAAAATCACATTTGTTCTACAATGAATGCCTGGCAAAAAGTAGTTAATTGTGATGCAAGCCGTTCTGAAACCAATCGGCAAATTACTCAAAATGCTTAACTCGCCGAGAAAATCACTTTTGTTCCACAATGAATGTCTGGCAAAAAATAGTAAATTTCAATGCATGCAGTTCTGAAACCAATCGGCAAATTACTCAAAATGCTTAACCCGCCGAGAAAATCACTTTTTTCCCACAATGAATGTCTGGCAAAAAATATAAATTTCAATGCAAGCCGTTCTGAAACCAATCGGCAAATTACTCAAAATGCTTAACTCGCCGAGAAAATCACTTTTGTTCCACAATGAATGTCTGGCAAAAAATAGTTAATTTCAATGCAAGCCGTTCTGAAACCAATCGGCAAATTGCTCAAAATGCTTAACTCGCCGAGAAAATCACTTTTGTTCCACAATGAATGTCTGGCAAAAAAATAGTTAACTTTGATGCAAGACGTTCTGAAACCAATCGGCAAATTACTCAAAATGCTTAACTCGCCGAGGATATCACTTTTTTCCCACAATGAATGTCTGGCAAAAAATATAAATTTCAATGCAAGCCCTTCTGAAACGAATCGACAAATTGCTCAAAATGCTCAACTCGCCGAGAAAATCACTTTTGTTCCACAATGAATGTCTGGCAAAAAATAGTAAATTTCAATGCAAGCCGTTCTGAAACCAATCGGCAAATTACTCAAAATGCTTAACTCGCCGAGAAATCACTTTTTTCCAACAATGAATGTCTGGCAAAAAATGTAAATTTCAATGCAAGCCGTTCTGAAACCAATCGGCAAATTACTCAAAATGCTTAACTCGCCGAGAAAATCACTTTTGTTCCACAATGAATGTCTGGCAAAAAATAGTTAATTTCAATGCAAGCCGTTCTGAAACTTATCGGCAAATTACTCAAAATGCTCAACGCGCCGAGAAAATCACTGTTTTCCCACAATGAATGCCTGGCAAAAGATAGAACATTGTGATGCAACCCGTTCTGAAACCAATCGGCAAATTACTCAAAATGCTTAACGCGCCGAGAAAATCACTTTTGTTCCACAATGAATGTCTGGCAAAAAATAGTTAATTTTGATGCAAGACGTTCTGAATCCAATCGGCAAATTACTCAAAATGCTTAACTCCCCGAGAAAATCACTTTTTTCCCACAATGAATGTCTGGCAAAAAATATAAATTTCAAAGCAAGCCGTTCTGAAACCAATCGGCAAATTACTCAAAATGCTTAACGCGCCGATAAAATCACTTTTTACCCATAATGAATGTCTGGCAAAAAATAGTTAACTTTGATGCAAGACGTTCTGAAACCAATCGGCAAATTACTTAAAATGCTTAACTCGCCGAGAAAATCACTTTAGTTCCACAATGAATGACTGGCAAAAAATAGTAAATTTCAATGCAAGCCGTTCTGAAACTTATCGGCAAATTACTCAAAATGCTCAACGCGCCGAGAAAATCACTGTTTTCCCACAATGAATGCATGGCAAAAGATAGTTAATTTTGATGCAAGACGTTCTGAATCCAATCGGCAAATTACTCAAAATGCTTAACTCGCCGAGAAAATCACTTTTGTTCCACAATGAATGACTGGCAAAAAATAGTAAATTTCAATGCATGCCGTTCTGAAACCAATCGGCAAATTACTCAAAATGCTTAACGCGCCGAGAAAATCACTTTTTTCCCACAATGAATGTCTGGTAAAAAACACTTAATTTTGATGCAAGCCGTTCTGAAACCAATCGGCAAATTACTCAAAATGCTTAACTCGCCGAGAATATCACTTTTTTCCCACAATGAATGTCTGGCAAAAAATGTAAATTTCAATGCAAGCCGTTCTGAAACCAATCGGCATATTACTTAAAATGCTTAACTCGCCGAGAAAATCACTTTTTCCCACAATGAATGTCTGGCAAAAAATAGTTAACTTTGGATGCAAGACGTTCTGAAACCAATCGGCAAATTACTTAAAATGCTTAACTCGCCGAGAAAATCACTTTAGTTCCACAATGAATGCCTGGCACAAAATAGTTAATTTCAATGCAAGCCGTTCTGAAAGCAATCGGCAAATTACTCAAAATGCTTAACTCTCCGAGAAAATCAATTTTGTTCCACAATGAATGTCTGGCAAAAAATAGTTAATTTTGATGCAAGACGTTCTGAAACCAATCGGCAAATTACTCAATATGCTTAACTCGCCGAGAATATCACTTTTTTCCCACAATGAATGTCTGGCAAAAAATAGTTAACTTTGATGCAAGACGTTCTGAAACCAATCGGCAAATTACATAAAATGCTTAACTCGCCGAGAAAATCACTTTAGTTCCACAATGAATGACTGGCAAAAAATAGTAAATTTCAATGCATGCCGTTCTGAAACCAATCGGCAAATTACTCAAAATGCTTAACGCGCCGAGAAAATCACTTTTTTCCCACAATGAATGTCTGGCAAAAAACAGTTAATTTAGATGCAAGACGTTCTGAAACCAATCGGCAAATTACTCAAAATGCTTAACTCGCCGAGAAAATCACTTTTGTTCCACAATGAATGTCTGGCAAAAAATAGTAAATTTCAATGCAAGCCGTTCTGAAACCAATCGGCAAATTACTCAAAATGCTTAACTCGCCGAGAAAATCACTTTTTTCCCACAATGAATGTCTGGCAAAAAATGTAAATTTCAATGCAAGCCGTTCTGAAACCAATCGGCAAATTGCTCAAAATACTTAACTCGCCGAGAAAATCACTTTTGTTCCACAATGAATGTCTGGCAAAATATAGTACATTTCAATGCAAGCCGTTCTGAAACCAATCGGCAAATCACTCAAAATGCTTAACGCGCCGAGAAAATCACTTTTTTCCCACAATGAATGTCTGGCATAAAATAGTTAACTTTGATGCAAGCCGTTCTGAAACCAATCCGCAAATTGCTCAAAATGCTTAACTCGCCGAGAAAATCACTTTTGTTCCACAATGAATGTCTGGCAAAAAATAGTAAATTTTGATGCAAGACGTTCTGAAACCAATCGGCAAATTACTCAATATGCTTAACTCGCCGAGAATATCACTTTTTTCCCACAATGAATGTCTGGCAAAAAATAGTTAACTTTGATGCAAGACGTTCTGAAACCAATCGGCAAATTACTCAAAATGCTTAACTCTCCGAGAAAATCAATTTTGTTCCACAATGAATGTCTGGCAAAAAATAGTTAATTTTGATGCAAGACGTTCTGAAACCAATCGGCAAATTACTCAATATGCTTAACTCGCCGAGAATATCACTTTTTTCCCACAATGAATGTCTGGCAAAAAATAGTTAACTTTGATGCAAGACGTTCTGAAACCAATCGGCAAATTACATAAAATGCTTAACTCGCCGAGAAAATCACTTTAGTTCCACAATGAATGACTGGCAAAAAATAGTAAATTTCAATGCATGCCGTTCTGAAACCAATCGGCAAATTACTCAAAATGCTTAACTCGCCGAGAAAATCACTTTTGTTCCACAATGAATGTCTGGCAAAAAATAGTAAATTTCAATGCAAGCCGTTCTGAAACCAATCGGCAAATTACTCAAAATGCTTAACTCGCCGAGAAAATCACTTTTTTCCCACAATGAATGTCTGGCAAAAAATGTAAATTTCAATGCAAGCCGTTCTGAAACCAATCGGCAAATTGCTCAAAATACTTAACTCGCCGAGAAAATCACTTTTGTTCCACAATGAATGTCTGGCAAAATATAGTACATTTCAATGCAAGCCGTTCTGAAACCAATCGGCAAATCACTCAAAATGCTTAACGCGCCGAGAAAATCACTTTTTTCCCACAATGAATGTCTGGCATAAAATAGTTAACTTTGATGCAAGCCGTTCTGAAACCAATCCGCAAATTGCTCAAAATGCTTAACTCGCCGAGAAAATCACTTTTGTTCCACAATGAATGTCTGGCAAAAAATAGTAAATTTCAATGCAAGCCGTTCTGAAACCAATCGGCAAATTACTCAAAATGCTTAACGCGCCGATAAAATCACTTTTTCCCACAATGAATGTCTGGCAAAAAATAGTCAACTTTGATGCAAGACGTTCTGAAACCAATCGGCAAATTACTTAAAATGCTTAACTCGCCGAGAAAATCACTTTAGTGCCACAATGAATGCCTGGCACAAAATAGTTAATTTCAATGCAAGCCGTTCTGAAAGCAATCGGCAAATTACTCAAAATGCTGAACTCGCCGAGAAAATCACATTTGTTCTACAATGAATGCCTGGCAAAAAGTAGTTAATTGTGATGCAAGCCGTTCTGAAACCAATCGGCAAATTACTCAAAATGCTTAACTCGCCGAGAAAATCACTTTTGTTCCACAATGAATGTCTGGCAAAAAATAGTAAATTTCAATGCATGCAGTTCTGAAACCAATCGGCAAATTACTCAAAATGCTTAACCCGCCGAGAAAATCACTTTTTTCCCACAATGAATGTCTGGCAAAAAATGTAAATTTCAATGCAAGCCGTTCTGAAACCAATCGGCAAATTACTCAAAATGCTTAACTCGCCGAGAAAATCACTTTTGTTCCACAATGAATGTCTGGCAAAAAATAGTTAATTTCAATGCAAGCCGTTCTGAAACCAATCGGCAAATTGCTCAAAATGCTTAACTCGCCGAGAAACAACTTTTGTTCCACAATGAATGTCTGGCAAAAAAATAGTTAACTTTGATGCAAGACGTTCTGAAACCAATCGGCAAATTACTCAAAATGCTTAACTCGCCGAGAAAATCAATTTAGTTCCACAATGAATGACTGGCAAAAAATAGTAAATTTCAATGCATGCCGTTCTGAAACTAATCGGCAAATTACTCAAAATGCTTAACGCGCCGAGAAAATCACTTTTTTTCCACAATGAATGTCTGGCAAAAAATAGTTAATTTTGATGCAAGCCGTTCTGAAACCAATCGACAAATTGCTCAAAATGCTCAACTCGCCGAGAAAATCACTTTTGTTCCACAATGAATGTCTGGCAAAAAATAGTAAATTTCAATGCAAGCCGTTCTGAAACCAATCGGCAAATTACTCAAAATGCTTAACTCGCCGAGAAATCACTTTTTTCCAACAATGAATGTCTGGCAAAAGATAGAACATTGTGATGCAACCCGTTCTGAAACCAATCGGCAAATTACTCAAAATGCTTAACGCGCCGAGAAAATCACTTTTGTTCCACAATGAATGTCTGGCAAAAAATAGTTAATTTTGATGCAAGACGTTCTGAATCCAATCGGCAAATTACTCAAAATGCTTAACTCCCCGAGAAAATCACTTTTTTCCCACAATGAATGTCTGGCAAAAAATATAAATTTCAATGCAAGCCGTTCTGAAACCAATCGGCAAAATGCTTAACGCGCCGATAAAATCACTTTTTACCCATAATGAATGTCTGGCAAAAAATAGTTAACTTTGATGCAAGACGTTCTGAAACCAATCGGCAAATTACTCAAAATGCTTAACTCGCCGAGAAAATCACTTTAGTTCCACAATGAATGCCTGGCAATAAATAGTAAATTTCAATGCATGCCGTTCTGAAACCAATCGGCAAATTACTCAAAATGCTTAACGCGCCGAGAAAATCACTTTTTTCACACAATGAATGTCTGGCAAAAAATAGTAAATTTGAATGCAAGCCGTTCTGAAACCAATCGGCAAATTACTCAAAATGCTTAACTCGTCGAGAAAATCACTTTTTTCCCACAATGAATGTCTGGCAAAAAATGTAAACTTCAATGCAAGCCGTTCTGAAACCAATCGGCAAATTACTCAAAATGCTTAACTCGCCGAGAAAATCACTTTTGTTCCACAATGAATGTCTGGCAAAAAATAGTTAATTACAATGCAAGCCGTTCTGAAACCAATCGGCAAATTACTCAAAATGCTTAACTCGCCGAGAAAATCACTTTTGTTCCACAATGAATGCCTGGGAAAAAATAGTTAATTGTGATGCAAGCCGTTCTGAAACCAATCGGCAAATTACTCAAAATGCTTAACTCGCCGAGAAAATCACTTTTCTCCCACAATGAATGTCTGGCACAAAATAGTTAATTTCAATGCAAGCCGTTCGGAAAGTGATCGGCAAATTACTCAAAATGCTGAACTCGCTGGGAAAATCACTTTTGTTCCACAATGAATGCCTGGCAAAAAATAGTTAATTTTGATGCAAGACGTTCTGAAACCAATCGGTAAATTACTCAAAATGCTTAACTCGCCGAGAAAATCACTTTTTTCCCACAATGAATGTCTGGCACAAAATATAAATTTCAATGCAAGCCGTTCTGAAACCAATCGGCAAATTACTCAAAATGCTTAACTCTCCGAGTAAATCACTTTTGTTCCACAATGAATGTCTGGCAAAAAATAGTTAATTTCAATGCAAGTCGTTCTGAAACTTATCGGCAAATTACGCAAATTGCTGAACGCGCCGAAAAAATCACTGTTTTCCCACAATGAATGCCTGGCAAAAAATAGATAATTGTGATGCAAGCCGTTCTGAAACCAATCGGCAAATTACTCAAAATGCTTAACTCGCCGAGAAAATCACTTTTGTTCCACAATGAATGCCTGGCAAAAAATAGTTAATTTCAATGCAAGCCGTTCTGAAACCAATCGGCAAATTACTCAAAATGCTTAACTCGCCGAGAAAATCACTTTTTTCCCACAATGAATGTGTGGCAAAAAATGTAAATTTCAATGCAAGCCGTTCTGAAACCAATCGGCAAATTACTCAAAATGCTTAACTCGCCGAGAAAATCACTTTTGTGCCACAATGAATGTCTGGCAAAAAATAGTTAATTTCAATGCAAGCCGTTCTGAAACCAATCGGCAAATTACACAAAATGCCTAACGCGCCGAGAAAATCACTTTTTTCCCACAATGAATGTCTGGCAAAAAATAGATAATTTTGATGCAAGACGTTCTAAAATCAATCGGCAACTTACTCAAAATGCTTAACTGGCCGAGAAAATCACTTTTGTTCCACAATGAATGTCTGGCAAAAAATTGTTAAATTCAATGCAAGCCGTTCTGAAACCAATCGGCAAATTACTCAAAATGCTTAACTCGCCGAGAAAATCACTTTAGTTCCACAATGAATGCCTGGCAATAAATAGTAAATTTCAATGCATGCCGTTCTGAAACCAATCGGCAAATTACTCAAAATGCTTAACGCGCCGAGAAAATCACTTTTTTCACACAATGAATGTCTGGCAAAAAATAGTAAATTTGAATGCAAGCCGTTCTGAAACCAATCGGCAAATTACTCAAAATGCTTAACTCGTCGAGAAAATCACTTTTTTCCCACAATGAATGTCTGGCAAAAAATGTAAACTTCAATGCAAGCCGTTCTGAAACCAATCGGCAAATTACTCAAAATGCTTAACTCGCCGAGAAAATCACTTTTGTTCCACAATGAATGTCTGGCAAAAAATAGTTAATTTCAATGCAAGCCGTTCTGAAACTTATCGGCAAATTACTCAAAATGCTTAACGCGCCAAGAAAATCACTGTTTTCCCACAATGAATGCCTGGCAAAAAATAGATAATTGTGATGCAAGCCGTTCTGAAACCAATCGGCAAATTACTCAAAATGCTTAACTCGCCTAGAAAATCACTTTTGTTCCACAATGAATGTCTGGCAAAAAATAGTTAATTTTGATGCAAGACGTTCTGAAACCAATCGGCAAATTACTCAAAATGCTTAACGCGCCGAGAAAACCACATTTGTCCCACAATGAGTGCCTGGCAAAAAATAGTTAATTGTGATGCAAGCCGTTCTGAAAAGAATCGGCAAATTACTCAAAATGCTTAACTCGCCGAGAAAATAATATTTGTTCCACAATGAATGTATGGCAAAAAATAGTTAATTTCAATGCAAGCCGTTCTGAAACCAATCGGCAAATTGCTCAAAATACTTAACTCGCCGAGAAAATCACTTTTGTTCCACAATGAATGTCTGGCAAAATATAGTACATTTCAATGCAAGCCGTTCTGAAACCAATCGGCAAATCACTCAAAATGCTTAACGCGCCGAGAAAATCACTTTTTTCCCACAATGAATGTCTGGCATAAAATAGTTAACTTTGATGCAAGCCGTTCTGAAACCAATCCGCAAATTGCTCAAAATGCTTAACTCGCCGAGAAAATCACTTTTGTTCCACAATGAATGTCTGGCAAAAAATAGTAAATTTCAATGCAAGCCGTTCTGAAACCAATCGGCAAATTACTCAAAATGCTTAACGCGCCGATAAAATCACTTTTTCCCACAATGAATGTCTGGCAAAAAATAGTCAACTTTGATGCAAGACGTTCTGAAACCAATCGGCAAATTACTTAAAATGCTTAACTCGCCGAGAAAATCACTTTAGTGCCACAATGAATGCCTGGCACAAAATAGTTAATTTCAATGCAAGCCGTTCTGAAAGCAATCGGCAAATTACTCAAAATGCTGAACTCGCCGAGAAAATCACATTTGTTCTACAATGAATGCCTGGCAAAAAGTAGTTAATTGTGATGCAAGCCGTTCTGAAACCAATCGGCAAATTACTCAAAATGCTTAACTCGCCGAGAAAATCACTTTTGTTCCACAATGAATGTCTGGCAAAAAATAGTAAATTTCAATGCATGCAGTTCTGAAACCAATCGGCAAATTACTCAAAATGCTTAACCCGCCGAGAAAATCACTTTTTTCCCACAATGAATGTCTGGCAAAAAATGTAAATTTCAATGCAAGCCGTTCTGAAACCAATCGGCAAATTACTCAAAATGCTTAACTCGCCGAGAAAATCACTTTTGTTCCACAATGAATGTCTGGCAAAAAATAGTTAATTTCAATGCAAGCCGTTCTGAAACCAATCGGCAAATTGCTCAAAATGCTTAACTCGCCGAGAAAATCACTTTTGTTCCACAATGAATGTCTGGCAAAAAAATAGTTAACTTTGATGCAAGACGTTCTGAAACCAATCGGCAAATTACTCAAAATGCTTAACTCGCCGAGAAAATCAATTTAGTTCCACAATGAATGACTGGCAAAAAATAGTAAATTTCAATGCATGCCGTTCTGAAACTAATCGGCAAATTACTCAAAATGCTTAACGCGCCGAGAAAATCACTTTTTTTCCACAATGAATGTCTGGCAAAAAATAGTTAATTTTGATGCAAGCCGTTCTGAAACCAATCGACAAATTGCTCAAAATGCTCAACTCGCCGAGAAAATCACTTTTGTTCCACAATGAATGTCTGGCAAAAAATAGTAAATTTCAATGCAAGCCGTTCTGAAACCAATCGGCAAATT
This sequence comes from Scyliorhinus torazame, assembly GCF_047496885.1. Taxonomy (NCBI): domain Eukaryota; kingdom Metazoa; phylum Chordata; class Chondrichthyes; order Carcharhiniformes; family Scyliorhinidae; genus Scyliorhinus; species Scyliorhinus torazame. Next base: position 166,137,500 of record NC_092714.1, on the reverse strand, counting down.
ACTCAAAATGCTTAACTCGCCGAGAAATCACTTTTTTCCAACAATGAATGTCTGGCAAAAGATAGAACATTGTGATGCAACCCGTTCTGAAACCAATCGGCAAATTACTCAAAATGCTTAACGCGCCGAGAAAATCACTTTTGTTCCACAATGAATGTCTGGCAAAAAATAGTTAATTTTGATGCAAGACGTTCTGAAACCAATCGGCAAATTACTCAAAATGCTTAACTCGCCGAGAAAATCACTTTAGTTCCACAATGAATGTCTGGCAAAAAATATAAATTTCAATGCAAGCCGTTCTGAAACCAATCGGCAAATTACTCAAAATGCTTAACGCGCCGATAAAATCACTTTTTACCCATAATGAATGTCTGGCAAAAAATAGTTAACTTTGATGCAAGACGTTCTGAAACCAATCGGCAAATTACTCAAAATGCTTAACTCGCCGAGAAAATCACTTTAGTTCCACAATGAATGCCTGGCAATAAATAGTAAATTTCAATGCATGCCGTTCTGAAACCAATCGGCAAATTACTCAAAATGCTTAACGCGCCGAGAAAATCACTTTTTTCACACAATGAATGTCTGGCAAAAAATAGTAAATTTGAATGCAAGCCGTTCTGAAACCAATCGGCAAATTACTCAAAATGCTTAACTCGTCGAGAAAATCACTTTTTTCCCACAATGAATGTCTGGCAAAAAATGTAAACTTCAATGCAAGCCGTTCTGAAACCAATCGGCAAATTACTCAAAATGCTTAACTCGCCGAGAGAATCACTTTTGTTCCACAATGAATGTCTGGCAAAAAATAGTTAATTACAATGCAAGCCGTTCTGAAACCAATCGGCAAATTACTCAAAATGCTTAACTCGCCGAGAAAATCACTTTTGTTCCACAATGAATGCCTGGAAAAAAATAGTTAATTGTGATGCAAGCCGTTCTGAAACCAATCGGCAAATTACTCAAAATGCTTAACTCGCCGAGAAAATCACTTTTCTCCCACAATGAATGTCTGGCACAAAATAGTTAATTTCAATGCAAGCCGTTCGGAAAGCGATCGGCAAATTACTCAAAATGCTGAACTCGCTGGGAAAATCACTTTTGTTCAACAATGAATGCCTGGCAAAAAATAGTTAATTTTGATGCAAGACGTTCTGAAACCAATCGGTAAATTACTCAAAATGCTTAACTCGCCGAGAAAATCACTTTTTTCCCACAATGAATGTCTGGCACAAAATATAAATTTCAATGCAAGCCGTTCTGAAACCAATCGGCAAATTTCTCAAAATGCTTAACTCTCCGAGTAAATCACTTTTGTTCCACAATGAATGTCTGGCAAAAAATAGTTAATTTCAATGCAAGTCGTTCTGAAACTTATCGGCAAATTACGCAAATTGCTGAACGCGCCGAAAAAATCACTGTTTTCCCACAATGAATGCCTGGCAAAAAATAGATAATTGTGATGCAAGCCGTTCTGAAACCAATCGGCAAATTACTCAAAATGCTTAACTCGCCGAGAAAATCACTTTTGTTCCACAATGAATGCCTGGCAAAAAATAGTTAATTTCAATGCAAGCCGTTCTGAAACCAATCGGCAAATTACTCAAAATGCTTAACTCGCCGAGAAAATCACTTTTTTCCCACAATGAATGTGTGGCAAAAAATGTAAATTTCAATGCAAGCCGTTCTGAAACCAATCGGCAAATTACTCAAAATGCTTAACTCGCCGAGAAAATCACTTTTGTGCCACAATGAATGTCTGGCAAAAAATAGTTAATTTCAATGCAAGCCGTTCTGAAACCAATCGGCAAATTACTCAAAATGCCTAACGCGCCGAGAAAATCACTTTTTTCCCACAATGAATGTCTGGCAAAAAATAGATAATTTTGATGCAAGACGTTCTAAAATCAATCGGCAACTTACTCAAAATGCTTAACTGGCCGAGAAAATCACTTTTGTTCCACAATGAATGTCTGGCAAAAAATTGTTAAATTCAATGCAAGCCGTTCTGAAACCAATCGGCAAATTACTCAAAATGCTTAACTCGCCGAGAAAATCACTTTAGTTCCACAATGAATGCCTGGCAATAAATAGTAAATTTCAATGCATGCCGTTCTGAAACCAATCGGCAAATTACTCAAAATGCTTAACGCGCCGAGAAAATCACTTTTTTCACACAATGAATGTCTGGCAAAAAATAGTAAATTTGAATGCAAGCCGTTCTGAAACCAATCGGCAAATTACTCAAAATGCTTAACTCGTCGAGAAAATCACTTTTTTCCCACAATGAATGTCTGGCAAAAAATGTAAACTTCAATGCAAGCCGTTCTGAAACCAATCGGCAAATTACTCAAAATGCTTAACTCGCCGAGAAAATCACTTTTGTTCCACAATGAATGTCTGGCAAAAAATAGTTAATTTCAATGCAAGCCGTTCTGAAACTTATCGGCAAATTACTCAAAATGCTTAACGCGCCAAGAAAATCACTGTTTTCCCACAATGAATGCCTGGCAAAAAATAGATAATTGTGATGCAAGCCGTTCTGAAACCAATCGGCAAATTACTCAAAATGCTTAACTCGCCTAGAAAATCACTTTTGTTCCACAATGAATGTCTGGCAAAAAATAGTTAATTTTGATGCAAGACGTTCTGAAACCAATCGGCAAATTACTCAAAATGCTTAACGCGCCGAGAAAACCACATTTGTCCCACAATGAGTGCCTGGCAAAAAATAGTTAATTGTGATGCAAGCCGTTCTGAAAAGAATCGGCAAATTACTCAAAATGCTTAACTCGCCGAGAAAATAATATTTGTTCCACAATGAATGTATGGCAAAAAATAGTTAATTTCAATGCAAGCCGTTCTGAACCCAATCGGCAAATTACTCAAAATGCTTAACTCGCCGAGAAAATCACTTTTTTCCCACAATGAATGTCTGGCAAAAAATATAAATTTCAATGCAAGCCGTTCTGAAACCAATCGGCAAATTGCTCAAAATACTTAACTCGCCGAGAAAATCACTTTTGTTCCACAATGAATGTCTGGCAAAATATAGTACATTTCAATGCAAGCCGTTCTGAAACCAATCGGCAAATCACTCAAAATGCTTAACGCGCCGAGAAAATCACTTTTTTCCCACAATGAATGTCTGGCATAAAATAGTTAACTTTGATGCAAGCCGTTCTGAAACCAATCCGCAAATTGCTCAAAATGCTTAACTCGCCGAGAAAATCACTTTTGTTCCACAATGAATGTCTGGCAAAAAATAGTAAATTTCAATGCAAGCCGTTCTGAAACCAATCGGCAAATTACTCAAAATGCTTAACGCGCCGATAAAATCACTTTTTCCCACAATGAATGTCTGGCAAAAAATAGTCAACTTTGATGCAAGACGTTCTGAAACCAATCGGCAAATTACTTAAAATGCTTAACTCGCCGAGAAAATCACTTTAGTGCCACAATGAATGCCTGACACAAAATAGTTAATTTCAATGCAAGCCGTTCTGAAAGCAATCGGCAAATTACTCAAAATGCTGAACTCGCCGAGAAAATCACATTTGTTCTACAATGAATGCCTGGCAAAAAGTAGTTAATTGTGATGCAAGCCGTTCTGAAACCAATCGGCAAATTACTCAAAATGCTTAACTCGCCGAGAAAATCACTTTTGTTCCACAATGAATGTCTGGCAAAAAATAGTAAATTTCAATGCATGCAGTTCTGAAACCAATCGGCAAATTACTCAAAATGCTTAACCCGCCGAGAAAATCACTTTTTTCCCACAATGAATGTCTGGCAAAAAATATAAATTTCAATGCAAGCCGTTCTGAAACCAATCGGCAAATTACTCAAAATGCTTAACTCGCCGAGAAAATCACTTTTGTTCCACAATGAATGTCTGGCAAAAAATAGTTAATTTCAATGCAAGCCGTTCTGAAACCAATCGGCAAATTGCTCAAAATGCTTAACTCGCCGAGAAAATCACTTTTGTTCCACAATGAATGTCTGGCAAAAAAATAGTTAACTTTGATGCAAGACGTTCTGAAACCAATCGGCAAATTACTCAAAATGCTTAACTCGCCGAGGATATCACTTTTTTCCCACAATGAATGTCTGGCAAAAAATATAAATTTCAATGCAAGCCCTTCTGAAACCAATCGACAAATTGCTCAAAATGCTCAACTCGCCGAGAAAATCACTTTTGTTCCACAATGAATGTCTGGCAAAAAATAGTAAATTTCAATGCAAGCCGTTCTGAAACCAATCGGCAAATTACTCAAAATGCTTAACTCGCCGAGAAATCACTTTTTTCCAACAATGAATGTCTGGCAAAAAATGTAAATTTCAATGCAAGCCGTTCTGAAACCAATCGGCAAATTACTCAAAATGCTTAACTCGCCGAGAAAATCACTTTTGTTCCACAATGAATGTCTGGCAAAAAATAGTTAATTTCAATGCAAGCCGTTCTGAAACTTATCGGCAAATTACTCAAAATGCTCAACGCGCCGAGAAAATCACTGTTTTCCCACAATGAATGCCTGGCAAAAGATAGAACATTGTGATGCAACCCGTTCTGAAACCAATCGGCAAATTACTCAAAATGCTTAACGCGCCGAGAAAATCACTTTTGTTCCACAATGAATGTCTGGCAAAAAATAGTTAATTTTGATGCAAGACGTTCTGAATCCAATCGGCAAATTACTCAAAATGCTTAACTCCCCGAGAAAATCACTTTTTTCCCACAATGAATGTCTGGCAAAAAATATAAATTTCAAAGCAAGCCGTTCTGAAACCAATCGGCAAATTACTCAAAATGCTTAACGCGCCGATAAAATCACTTTTTACCCATAATGAATGTCTGGCAAAAAATAGTTAACTTTGATGCAAGACGTTCTGAAACCAATCGGCAAATTACTTAAAATGCTTAACTCGCCGAGAAAATCACTTTAGTTCCACAATGAATGACTGGCAAAAAATAGTAAATTTCAATGCAAGCCGTTCTGAAACTTATCGGCAAATTACTCAAAATGCTCAACGCGCCGAGAAAATCACTGTTTTCCCACAATGAATGCATGGCAAAAGATAGTTAATTTTGATGCAAGACGTTCTGAATCCAATCGGCAAATTACTCAAAATGCTTAACTCGCCGAGAAAATCACTTTTGTTCCACAATGAATGACTGGCAAAAAATAGTAAATTTCAATGCATGCCGTTCTGAAACCAATCGGCAAATTACTCAAAATGCTTAACGCGCCGAGAAAATCACTTTTTTCCCACAATGAATGTCTGGTAAAAAACACTTAATTTTGATGCAAGCCGTTCTGAAACCAATCGGCAAATTACTCAAAATGCTTAACTCGCCGAGAATATCACTTTTTTCCCACAATGAATGTCTGGCAAAAAATGTAAATTTCAATGCAAGCCGTTCTGAAACCAATCGGCATATTACTTAAAATGCTTAACTCGCCGAGAAAATCACTTTTTCCCACAATGAATGTCTGGCAAAAAATAGTTAACTTTGGATGCAAGACGTTCTCAAACCAATCGGCAAATTACTTAAAATGCTTAACTCGCCGAGAAAATCACTTTAGTTCCACAATGAATGCCTGGCACAAAATAGTTAATTTCAATGCAAGCCGTTCTGAAAGCAATCGGCAAATTACTCAAAATGCTTAACTCTCCGAGAAAATCAATTTTGTTCCACAATGAATGTCTGGCAAAAAATAGTTAATTTTGATGCAAGACGTTCTGAAACCAATCGGCAAATTACTCAATATGCTTAACTCGCCGAGAATATCACTTTTTTCCCACAATGAATGTCTGGAAAAAAATATAAATTTCAATGCAAGCCGTTCTGAAACCAATCGGCAAATTACTCAAAATGCTTAACGCGCCGGTAAAATCACTTTTTTCCCACAATGAATGTCTGGCAAAAAATAGTTAACTTTGATGCAAGACGTTCTGAAACCAATCGGCAAATTACATAAAATGCTTAACTCGCCGAGAAAATCACTTTAGTTCCACAATGAATGACTGGCAAAAAATAGTAAATTTCAATGCATGCCGTTCTGAAACCAATCGGCAAATTACTCAAAATGCTTAACGCGCCGAGAAAATCACTTTTTTCCCACAATGAATGTCTGGCAAAAAACAGTTAATTTAGATGCAAGACGTTCTGAAACCAATCGGCAAATTACTCAAAATGCTTAACTCGCCGAGAAAATCACTTTTGTTCCACAATGAATGTCTGGCAAAAAATAGTAAATTTCAATGCAAGCCGTTCTGAAACCAATCGGCAAATTACTCAAAATGCTTAACTCGCCGAGAAAATCACTTTTTTCCGACAATGAATGTCTGGCAAAAAATGTAAATTTCAATGCAAGCCGTTCTGAAACCAATCGGCAAATTGCTCAAAATACTTAACTCGCCGAGAAAATCACTTTTGTTCCACAATGAATGTCTGGCAAAATATAGTACATTTCAATGCAAGCCGTTCTGAAACCAATCGGCAAATCACTCAAAATGCTTAACGCGCCGAGAAAATCACTTTTTTCCCACAATGAATGTCTGGCATAAAATAGTTAACTTTGATGCAAGCCGTTCTGAAACCAATCCGCAAATTGCTCAAAATGCTTAACTCGCCGAGAAAATCACTTTTGTTCCACAATGAATGTCTGGCAAAAAATATAAATTTCAAAGCAAGCCGTTCTGAAACCAATCGGCAAATTACTCAAAATGCTTAACGCGCCGATAAAATCACTTTTTACCCATAATGAATGTCTGGCAAAAAATAGTTAACTTTGATGCAAGACGTTCTGAAACCAATCGGCAAATTACTTAAAATGCTTAACTCGCCGAGAAAATCACTTTAGTTCCACAATGAATGACTGGCAAAAAATAGTAAATTTCAATGCAAGCCGTTCTGAAACTTATCGGCAAATTACTCAAAATGCTCAACGCGCCGAGAAAATCACTGTTTTCCCACAATGAATGCATGGCAAAAGATAGTTAATTTTGATGCAAGACGTTCTGAATCCAATCGGCAAATTACTCAAAATGCTTAACTCGCCGAGAAAATCACTTTTGTTCCACTATGAATGACTGGCAAAAAATAGTAAATTTCAATGCATGCCGTTCTGAAACCAATCGGCAAATTACTCAAAATGCTTAACGCGCCGAGAAAATCACTTTTTTCCCACAATGAATGTCTGGTAAAAAACACTTAATTTTGATGCAAGCCGTTCTGAAACCAATCGGCAAATTACTCAAAATGCTTAACTCGCCGAGAATATCACTTTTTTCCCACAATGAATGTCTGGCAAAAAATGTAAATTTCAATGCAAGCCGTTCTGAAACCAATCGGCATATTACTTAAAATGCTTAACTCGCCGAGAAAATCACTTTTTCCCACAATGAATGTCTGGCAAAAAATAGTTAACTTTGGATGCAAGACGTTCTGAAACCAATCGGCAAATTACTTAAAATGCTTAACTCGCCGAGAAAATCACTTTAGTTCCACAATGAATGCCTGGCACAAAATAGTTAATTTCAATGCAAGCCGTTCTGAAAGCAATCGGCAAATTACTCAAAATGCTTAACTCTCCGAGAAAATCAATTTTGTTCCACAATGAATGTCTGGCAAAAAATAGTTAATTTTGATGCAAGACGTTCTGAAACCAATCGGCAAATTACTCAATATGCTTAACTCGCCGAGAATATCACTTTTTTCCCACAATGAATGTCTGGAAAAAAATATAAATTTCAATGCAAGCCGTTCTGAAACCAATCGGCAAATTACTCAAAATGCTTAACGCGCCGATAAAATCACTTTTTTCCCACAATGAATGTCTGGCAAAAAATAGTTAACTTTGATGCAAGACGTTCTGAAACCAATCGGCAAATTACATAAAATGCTTAACTCGCCGAGAAAATCACTTTAGTTCCACAATGAATGACTGGCAAAAAATAGTAAATTTCAATGCATGCCGTTCTGAAACCAATCGGCAAATTACTCAAAATGCTTAACGCGCCGAGAAAATCACTTTTTTCCCACAATGAATGTCTGGCAAAAAACAGTTAATTTAGATGCAAGACGTTCTGAAACCAATCGGCAAATTACTCAAAATGCTTAACTCGCCGAGAAAATCACTTTTGTTCCACAATGAATGTCTGGCAAAAAATAGTAAATTTCAATGCAAGCCGTTCTGAAACCAATCGGCAAATTACTCAAAATGCTTAACTCGCCGAGAAAATCACTTTTTTCCGACAATGAATGTCTGGCAAAAAATGTAAATTTCAATGCAAGCCGTTCTGAAACCAATCGGCAAATTGCTCAAAATACTTAACTCGCCGAGAAAATCACTTTTGTTCCACAATGAATGTCTGGCAAAATATAGTACATTTCAATGCAAGCCGTTCTGAAACCAATCGGCAAATCACTCAAAATGCTTAACGCGCCGAGAAAATCACTTTTTTCCCACAATGAATGTCTGGCATAAAATAGTTAACTTTGATGCAAGCCGTTCTGAAACCAATCCGCAAATTGCTCAAAATGCTTAACTCGCCGAGAAAATCACTTTTGTTCCACAATGAATGTCTGGCAAAAAATAGTAAATTTCAATGCAAGCCGTTCTGAAACCAATCGGCAAATTACTCAAAATGCTTAACGCGCCGATAAAATCACTTTTTCCCACAATGAATCTCTGGCAAAAAATAGTCAACTTTGATGCAAGACGTTCTGAAACCAATCGGCAAATTACTTAAAATGCTTAACACGCCGAGAAAATCACTTTAGTGCCACAATGAATGCCTGGCACAAAGTAGTTAATTTCAATGCAAGCCGTTCTGAAAGCAATCGGCAAATTACTCAAAATGCTGAACTCGCCGAGAAAATCACATTTGTTCTACAATGAATGCCTGGCAAAAAGTAGTTAATTGTGATGCAAGCCGTTCTGAAACCAATCGGCAAATTACTCAAAATGCTTAACTCGCCGAGAAAATCACTTTTGTTCCACAATGAATGTCTGGCAAAAAATAGTAAATTTCAATGCATGCAGTTCTGAAACCAATCGGCAAATTACTCAAAATGCTTAACCCGCCGAGAAAATCACTTTTTTCCCACAATGAATGTCTGGCAAAAAATGTAAATTTCAATGCAAGCCGTTCTGAAACCAATCGGCAAATTACTCAAAATGCTTAACTCGCCGAGAAAATCACTTTTGTTCCACAATGAATGTCTGGCAAAAAATAGTTAATTTCAATGCAAGCCGTTCTGAAACCAATCGGCAAATTGCTCAAAATGCTTAACTCGCCGAGAAAATCACTTTTGTTCCACAATGAATGTCTGGCAAAAAAATAGTTAACTTTGATGCAAGACGTTCTGAAACCAATCGGCAAATTACTCAAAATGCTTAACTCGCCGAGGATATCACTTTTTTCCCACAATGAATGTCTGGCAAAAAATATAAATTTCAATGCAAGCCGTTCTGAAACCAATCGACAAATTGCTCAAAATGCTCAACTCGCCGAGAAAATCACTTTTGTTCCACAATGAATGTCTGGCAAAAAATAGTAAATTTCAATGCAAGCCGTTCTGAAACCAATCGGCAAATTACTCAAAATGCTTAACTCGCCGAGAAATCACTTTTTTCCAACAATGAATGTCTGGCAAAAGATAGAACATTGTGATGCAACCCGTTCTGAAACCAATCGGCAAATTACTCAAAATGCTTAACGCGCCGAGAAAATCACTTTTGTTCCACAATGAATGTCTGGCAAAAAATAGTTAATTTTGATGCAAGACGTTCTGAATCCAATCGGCAAATTACTCAAAATGCTTAACTCCCCGAGAAAATCACTTTTTTCCCACAATGAATGTCTGGCAAAAAATATAAATTTCAATGCAAGCCGTTCTGAAACCAATCGGCAAATTACTCAAAATGCTTAACGCGCCGATAAAATCACTTTTTACCCATAATGAATGTCTGGCAAAAAATAGTTAACTTTGATGCAAGACGTTCTGAAACCAATCGGCAAATTACTTAAAATGCTTAACTCGCCGAGAAAATCACTTTAGTTCCACAATGAATGACTGGCAAAAAATAGTAAATTTCAATGCAAGCCGTTCTGAAACTTATCGGCAAATTACTCAAAATGCTCAACGCGCCGAGAAAATCACTGTTTTCCCACAATGAATGCATGGCAAAAGATAGTTAATTTTGATGCAAGACGTTCTGAATCCAATCGGCAAATTACTCAAAATGCTTAACTCGCCGAGAAAATCACTTTTGTTCCACAATGAATGACTGGCAAAAAATAGTAAATTTCAATGCATGCCGTTCTGAAACCAATCGGCAAATTACTCAAAATGCTTAACGCGCCGAGAAAATCACTTTTTTCCCACAATGAATGTCTGGTAAAAAATACTTAATTTTGATGCAAGCCGTTCTGAAACCAATCGGCAAATTACTCAAAATGCTTAACTCGCCGAGAATATCACTTTTTTCCCACAATGAATGTCTGGCAAAAAATGTAAATTTCAATGCAAGCCGTTCTGAAACCAATCGGCATATTACTTAAAATGCTTAACTCGCCGAGAAAATCACTTTTTCCCACAATGAATGTCTGGCAAAAAATAGTTAACTTTGGATGCAAGACGTTCTGAAACCAATCGGCAAATTACTTAAAATGCTTAACTCGCCGAGAAAATCACTTTAGTTCCACAATGAATGCCTGGCACAAAATAGTTAATTTCAATGCAAGCCGTTCTGAAAGCAATCGGCAAATTACTCAAAATGCTTAACTCTCCGAGAAAATCACTTTTGTTCCACAATGAATGTCTGGCAAAAAATAGTTAATTTTGATGCAAGACGTTCTGAAACCAATCGGCAAATTACTCAATATGCTTAACTCGCCGAGAATATCACTTTTTTCCCACAATGAATGTCTGGAAAAAAATATAAATTTCAATGCAAGCCGTTCTGAAACCAATCGGCAAATTACTCAAAATGCTTAACGCGCCGATAAAATCACTTTTTTCCCACAATGAATGTCTGGCAAAAAATAGTTAACTTTGATGCAAGACGTTCTGAAACCAATCGGCAAATTACATAAAATGCTTAACTCGCCGAGAAAATCACTTTAGTTCCACAATGAATGACTGGCAAAAAATAGTAAATTTCAATGCATGCCGTTCTGAAACCAATCGGCAAATTACTCAAAATGCTTAACGCGCCGAGAAAATCACTTTTTTCCCACAATGAATGTCTGGCAAAAAACAGTTAATTTAGATGCAAGACGTTCTGAAACCAATCGGCAAATTACTCAAAATGCTTAACTCGCCGAGAAAATCACTTTTGTTCCACAATGAATGTCTGGCAAAAAATAGTAAATTTCAATGCAAGCCGTTCTGAAACCAATCGGCAAATTACTCAAAATGCTTAACTCGCCGAGAAAATCACTTTTGTTCCACAATGAATGTCTGGCAAAAAATAGTTAACTTTGATGCAAGACGTTCTGAAACCAATCGGCAAAGTACTCAAAATGCTTAACTCGCCGAGAAAATCACTTTTGTTCCACAATGAATGTCTGGCAAAAAATAGTAAATTTGAATGCGAGCTGTTCTGAAACCAATCGGCAAATTACTCAAAATGCTTAACTCGCCGAGAAAATCACTTTTTTTCTCACAATGAATGTCTGGCAAAAAATAGTTAATTTTGATGCAAGACGTTCTGAAACCAATCGGCAAATTACTCAAAATGCTTAACTCGCCGAGAAAATCACTTTTGTTCCACAATGAATGTCTGGCAAAAAATAGTAAATTTCAATGCAAGCCGTTCTGAAACCAATCGGCAAATTGCTCAAAATGCATAACTCGCCGAGAAAATCACTTTTTTCCCCACAATGAATGTCTGGCAAAAAATGTAAATTTCAATGCAAGCCGTTCTGAAACCAATCGGCAAATTACTCAAAATGCTTAACTCGCCGAGAAAATCACTTTTCTTCCACAATGAATGTCTGGCAAAAAATAGTTAATTTCAATGCAAGCCGTTCTGAAACCAATCGGCAAATTGCTCAAAATGCTTAACTCGCCGAGAAAATCACTTTTGTTCCACAATGAATGTCTGGCAAAAAATAGTTAACTTTGATGCAAGACGTTCTGAAACCAATCGGCAAATTACTCAAAATGCTTAACTCGCCGAGAAAATCACTTTAGTTCCACAATGAATGACTGGCAAAAAATAGTAAATTTCAATGCATGCCGTTCTGAAACCAATCGGCAAATTACTCAAAATGCTTAAAGCGCCGAGGAAATCACTTTTTTCCCACAATGAATGTCTGGTAAAAAATACTTAATTTTGATGCAAGCCGTTCTGAAACCAATCGGCAAATTACTCAAAATGCTTAACTCGCCGAGAATATCACTTTTTTCCCACAATGAATGTCTGGCAAAAAATATAAATTTCAATGCAAGCTGTTCTGAAACCAATCGGCAAATTGCTCAAAATGCTTAACTCGCCGAGAAAATCACTTTTGTTCCACAATGAATGTCTGGCAAAAAATAGTAAATTTCAATGCAAGCCGTTCTGAAACCAATCGGCAAATTACTCAAAATGCTTAACTCGCCGAGAAAAACAGTTTTTTCCCACAATGAATGTCTGGCAAAAAATAGTAAATTTCAATGCGTGCCGTTCTGAAACCAATCGGCAAATTACTCAAAATGCTGAACTCGCCGAGAAAATCACTTTTGTTCCACACTGAATGTCTGGCAAAAAATAGTTAATTTCAATGCAAGCCGTTCTGAAACTTATCGGCAAATTACTCAAAATGCTCAACGCGCCGAGAAAATCACTGTTTTCCCACAATGAATGCCTGGCAAAAGATAGAAAATTGTGATGCAAGCCGTTCTGAAACCAATCGGCAAATTACTCAAAATGCTTAACGCGCCGAGAAAATCACTTTTGTTCCACAATGAATGTCTGGCAAAAAATAGTTAATTTTGATGCAAGACGTTCTGAATCCAATCGGCAAATTACTCAAAATGCTTAACTCGCTGAGAAAATCACTTTTTTCCCCACAATGAATGTCTGGCAAAAAATGTAAATTTCAATGCAAGCCGTTCTGAAACCAATCGGCATATTACTCAAAATGCTTAACTCGCCGGGAAAATCACTTTTTTCCCACAATGAATGTCTGGCAAAAAATATAAATTTCAATGCAAGCCGTTCTGAAACCAATCGGCAAATTACTCAAAATGCTTAACTCTCCGAGAAAACCACTTTTGTTCCACAATGAATGCCTGGCAAAAAATAGTTAATTTCAATGCAAGCCGTTCTGAAACCAATCGGCAAATTACTCAAAATGCTTAACGCGCCGAGAAAATCACTTTTTTCCCACAATGAATGTCTGGCAAAAAATATAAATTTCAATGAAAGCCGTTCTGAAACCAATCGGCAAATTGCTCAAAATGCTTAACTCGCCGAGAAAATCACTTTTGTTCCACACTGAATGTCTGGCAAAAAATAGTAAATTTCAATGCAAGCCTTTCTGAAACCAATCGGCAAATTACTCAAAATGCTTAACTCGCCGAGAAAATCACTTTTTTCCAACAATGGATGTTTGGCAAAAAATGTAAATTTCAATGCAAGCCGTTCTGAAACCAATCGGCAAATTACTCAAAATGCTTAACTCGCCGAGAAAATCACTTTTGTTCCACAATGTATGTCTGGCAAAAAATAGTTAATTTCAGTGCAAGCCGTTCTGAAACTTATCGGCAAATTACTCAAAATGCTCAACGCGCCGAGAAAATCACTGTTTTCCCACAATGAATGCCTGGCAAAAGATAGAAAATTGTGATGCAAGCCGTTCTGAAACCAATCGGCAAATTACTCAAAATGCTTAACGCGCCGAGAAAATCACTTTTGTTCCACAATGAATGTCTGGCAAAAAATAGTTAATTTTGATGCAAGCCGTTCTGAAACCAATCGGCAAATTACTTAAAATGCTTAACTCGCCGAGAAAATCACTTTAGTTCCACAATGAATGCCTGGCACAAAATAGTTAATTTCAATGCAAGCCGTTCTGAAAGCAATCGGCAAATTACTCAAAATGCTTAACTCGCCGAGAAAATCACTTTTGTTCTACAATGAATGTCCGGCAAAAAGTAGTTAATTGTGATGCAAGCCGTTCTGAAACCAATCGGCAAATTACTCAAAATGCTTAACTCTCCGAGAAAATCACTTTTGTTCCACAATGAATGTCTGGCAAAAAATAGTTAATTTTGATGCAAGACGTTCTGAAACCAATCGGCAAATTACTCAATATGCTTAACTCGCCGAGAATATCACTTTTTTCCCCACAATGAATGTCTGGCAAAAAATATAAATTTCAATGCAAGCCGTTCTGAAACCAATCGGCAAATTACTCAAAATGCTTAACGCGCCGATAAAATCACTTTTTTCCCACAATGAATGACTGGCAAAAAATAGTAAATTTCAATGCATGCCGTTCTGAAACTTATCGGCAAATTACTCAAAATGCTCAACGCGCCGAGAAAATCACTGTTTTCCCACAATGAATGCCTGGCAAAAGATAGAAAATTGTGATGCAAGCCGTTCTGAAACCAATCGGCAAATTACTCAAAATGCTTAACGCGCCGAGAAACCACTTTTGTTCCACAATGAATGTCTGGCAAAAAATAGTAAATTTCAATGCAAGCCGTTCTGAAACTTATCGGCAAATTACTCAAAATGCTCAACGCGCCGAGAAAATCACTGTTTTCCCACAATGAATGCCTGGCAAAAGATAGAAAATTGTGATGCAAGCCGTTCTGAAACCAATCGGCAAATTACTCAAAATGCTTAACGCGCCGAGAAAATCACTTTTGTTCCACAATGAATGTCTGGCAAAAAATAGTTAATTTTGATGCAAGACGTTCTGAATCCAATCGGCAAATTACTCAAAATGCTTAACGCGCCGAGAAAATCACTTTTGTTCCACAATGAATGTCTGGCAAAAAATAGTTAATTTCAATGCATGCCGTTCTGAAACTTATCGGCAAATTACTCAAAATGCTCAACGCGCCGAGAAAATCACTGTTTTCCCACAATGAATGTCTGGCAAAAAATAGTAAATTTCAATACAAGCCGTTCTGAAACTTATCGGCAAATTACTCAAAATGCTCAACGCGCCGAGAAAATCACTGTTTTCCCACAATGAATGCCTGGCAAAAGATAGAAAATTGTGATGCAAGCCGTTCTGAAACCAATCGGCAAATTACTCAAAATGCTTAACGCGCCGAGAAAATCACTTTTGCTCCACAATGAATGTCTGGCAAAAAATAGTTAATTTTGATGCAAGACGTTCTGAATCCAATCGGCAAATTACTCAAAATGCTTAACTCGCCGAGAAAATCACTTTTTTCCCCACAATGAATGTTGGGCAAAAAATGTAAATTTCAATGCAAGCCGTTCTGAAACCAATCGCCATATTACTCAAAATGCTTAACTCGCCGAGAAAATCACTTTTTTCCCACAATGAATGTCTGGCAAAAAATAGTTAACTTTGGATGCAAGACGTTCTGAAACCAATCGGCAAATTACTTAAAATGCTTAACTCGCCGAGAAAATCACTTTAGTTCCACAATGAATGCCTGGCACAAAATAGTTAATTTCAATGCAAGCCGTTCTGAAAGCAATCGGCAAATTACTCAAAATGCTTAACTCTCCGAGAAAATCACTTTTGTTCCACAATGAATGTCTGGCAAAAAATAGTTAATTTTGATGCAAGACGTTCTGAAACCAATCGGCAAATTACTCAATATGCTTAACTCGCCGAGAATATCACTTTTTTCCCACAATGAATGTCTGGCAAAAAATATAAATTTCAATGCAAGCCGTTCTGAAACCAATCGGCAAATTACTCAAAATGCTTAACGCGCCGATAAAATCACTTTTTTCCCACAATGAATGTCTGGCAAAAAATAGTTAACTTTGATGCAAGACGTTCTGAAACCAATCGGCAAATTACTTAAAATGCTTAACTCGCCGAGAAAATCACTTTTTTCCCACAAAGAATGTCTGGCAAAAAATGTAAATTTCAATGCAAGCCGTTCTGAAACCAATCGGCAAATTACTCAAAATGCTTAACTCGCCGAGAAAATCACTTTTGTTCCACAATGAATGTCTGGCAAAAAATAGTTAATTTCAATGCAAGCCGTTCTGAAACCAATCGGCAAATTGCTCAAAATGCTTAACTCGCCGAGAAAATCACTTTTGTTCCACAATGAATGTCTGGCAAAAAATAGTTAACTTTGATGCAAGACGTTCTGAAACCAATCGGCAAAGTACTCAAAATGCTTAACTCGCCGAGAAAATCACTTTTGTTCCACAATGAATGTCTGGCAAAAAATAGTAAATTTGAATGCGAGCTGTTCTGAAACCAATCGGCAAATTACTCAAAATGCTTAACTCGCCGAGAAAATCACTTTTTTTTCCCACAATGAATGTCTGGCAAAAAATAGTTAATTTTGATGCAAGACGTTCTGAAACCAATCGGCAAATTACTCAAAATGCTTAACTCGCCGAGAAGATCACTTTTGTTCCACAATGAATGTCTGGCAAAAAATAGTAAATTTCAATGCAAGCCGTTCTGAAACCAATCGGCAAATTACTCAAAATGCTTAACTCGCCGAGAAAATCACTTTTGTTCCACAATGAATGTCTGGCAAAAAATATAAATTTCAATGCAAGCCGTTCTGAAACCAATCGGCAAATTACTCAAAATGCATAACTCTCCGAGAAAACCACTTTTGTTCCACAATGAATGCCTGGCAAAAAATAGTTAATTTCAATGCAAGCCGTTCTGTAACCAATCGGCAAATTACTCAAAATGCTTAACGCGCCGAGAAAATCACTTTTTTCCCCACAATGAATGTTGGGCAAAAAATGTAAATTTCAATGCAAGCCGTTCTGAAACCAATCGGCAAATTACTTAAAATGCTTAACTCGCCGAGAAAATCACTTTTGTTCCACAATGAATGTCTGGCAAAAAATAGTAAATTTCAATGCAAGCCGTTCTGAAACCAATCGGCAAATTACTCAAAATGCTTAACTCTCCGAGAAAATCACTTTTGTTCCACAATGAATGTCTGGCAAAAAATAGTTAATTTTGATGCAAGACGTTCTGAAACCAATCGGCAAATTACTCAATATGCTTAACTCGCCGAGAATATCACTTTTTTCCCCACAATGAATGTCTGGCAAAAAATATAAATTTCAATGCAAGCCGTTCTGAAACCAATCGGCAAATTACTCAAAATGCTTAACGCGCCGATAAATTCACTTTTTTCCCACAATGAATGACTGGCAAAAAATAGTAAATTTCAATGCATGCCGTTCTGAAACTTATCGGCAAATTACTCAAAATGCTCAACGCGCCGAGAAAATCACTTTTGTTCCACAATGAATGTCTGGCAAAAAATAGTAAATTTCAATGCAAGCCGTTCTGAAACCAATCGGCAAATTACTCAAAATGCTTAACTCGCCGAGAAAATCACTTTTTTTCCCACAAAGAATGTCTGGCAAAAAATGTAAATTTCAATGCAAGCCGTTCTGAAATCAATCGGCAAATTACTCAAAATGCTTCACGCGCCGAGAAAATCACTTTTTTCCCACAATGAATGTCTGGCAAAAAATAGTTAATTATGATGCAAGGCGCTCTGAAACCAGTCGGCAAATTACTCAAAATGCTTAACTCGCCGAGAAAATCACTTTTTTCCCACAATGAATGTCTGGCAAAAAATGTAAATTTCAATGCAAGCCGTTCTGAAACCAATCGGCAAATTAGTCAAAATGCTTAACTCGCCGAGAAAATCACTTTTGTTCCACAATGAATGTCTGGCAAAAAATAGTTAACTTTGATGCAAGACGTTCTGAAACCAATCGGCAAAGTACTCAAAATGCTTAACTCGCCGAGAAAATCACTTTTGTTCCACAATGAATGTCTGGCACAAAATAGTAAATTTGAATGCGAGCTGTTCTGAAACCAATCGGCAAATTACTCAAAATGCTTAACTCGCCGAGAAAATCACTTTTTTGTCCCACAATGAATGTCTGGCAAAAAATAGTTAATTTTGATGCAAGACGTTCTGAAACCAATCGGCAAATTACTCAAAATGCTTAACTCGCCGAGAAAATCACTTTTGTTCCACAATAAATGTCTGGCAAAAAATAGTAAATTTCAATGCAAGCCGTTCTGAAACCAATCGGCAAATTACTCAAAATGCTTAACTCGCCGAGAAAATCACTTTTTTCCCACAAAGAATGTCTGGCAAAAAATGTAAATTTCAATGCAAGCCGTTCTGAAACCAATCGGCAAATTACTCAAAATGCTTAACTCGCCGAGAAAATCACTTTTGTTCCACAATGAATGTCTGGCAAAAACTAGTTAATTTCAATGCAAGCCGTTCTGAAACCAATCGGCAAATTGCTCAAAATGCTTAACTCGCCGAGAAAATCACTTTTGTTCCACAATGAATGTCTGGCAAAAAATAGTTAACTTTGATGCAAGACGTTCTGAAACCAATCGGCAAAGTACTCAAAATGCTTAACTCGCCGAGAAAATCACTTTTGTTCTACAATGAATGTCCAGCAAAAAGTAGTTAATTGTGATGCAAGCCGTTCTGAAACCAATCGGCAAATTACTCAAAATGCTTAACTCTCCGAGAAAATCACTTTTGTTCCACAATGAATGTCTGGCAAAAAATAGTTAATTTTGATGCAAGACGTTCTGAAACCAATCGGCAAATTACTCAATATGCTTAACTCGCCGAGAATATCACTTTTTTCCCCACAATGAATGTCTGGCAAAAAATATAAATTTCAATGCAAGCCGTTCTGAAACCAATCGGCAAATTACTCAAAATGCTTAACGCGCCGATAAAATCACTTTTTTCCCACAATGAATGACTGGCAAAAAATAGTAAATTTCAATGCATGCCGTTCTGAAACTTATCGGCAAATTACTCAAAATGCTCAACGCGCCGAGAAAATCACTGTTTTCCCACAATGAATGCCTGGCAAAAGATAGAAAATTGTGATGCAAGCCGTTCTGAAACCAATCGGCAAATTACTCAAAATGCTTAACGCGCCGAGAAATCACTTTTGTTCCACAATGAATGTCTGGCAAAAAATAGTAAATTTCAATGCAAGCCGTTCTGAAACTTATCGGCAAATTACTCAAAATGCTCAACGCGCCGAGAAAATCACTGTTTTCCCACAATGAATGCCTGGCAAAAGATAGAAAATTGTGATGCAAGCCGTTCTGAAACCAATCGGCAAATTACTTAAAATGCTTAACTCGCCGAGAAAATCACTTTAGTTCCACAATGAATGCCTGGCACAAAATAGTTAATTTCAATGCAAGCCGTTCTGAAAGCAATCGGCAAATTACTCAAAATGCTTAACTCTCCGAGAAAATCACTTTTGTTCCACAATGAATGTCTGGCAAAAAATAGTTAATTTTGATGCAAGACGTTCTGAAACCAATCGGCAAATTACTCAATATGCTTAACTCGCCGAGAATATCACTTTTTTCCCACAATGAATGTCTGGCAAAAAATATAAATTTCAATGCAAGCCGTTCTGAAACCAATCGGCAAATTACTCAAAATGCTTAACGCGCCGATAAAATCTCTTTTTTCCCACAATGAATGTCTGGCAAAAAATAGTTAACTTTGATGCAAGACGTTCTGAAACCAATCGGCAAATTACTTAAAATGCTTAACTCGCCGAGAAAATCACTTTAGTTCCACAATGAATGACGGGCAAAAAATAGTAAATTTCAATGCATGCCGTTCTGAAACCAATCGGCAAATTACTCAAAATGCTTAACGCGCCGAGAAAATCACTTTTTCCCACAATGAATGTCTGGCAAAAAATAGTTAATTTTGATGCAAGACGTTCTGAAACCAATCGGCAAATTACTCAAAATGCTTAACTCGCCGAGAAAATCACTTTTGTTCCACAATGAATGTCTGGCAAAAAATAGTAAATTTCAATGCAAGCCGTTCTGAAACCAATCGGCAAATTACTCAAAATGCTTAACTCGCCGAGAAAATCACTTTTTTCCCACAAAGAATGTCTGGCAAAAAATGTAAATTTCATTGCAAGCCGTTCTGAAACCAATCGGCAAATTACTCAAAATGCTTAACTCGCCGAGAAAATCACTTTTGTTCCACAATGAATGTCTGGCAAAAAATAGTTAATTTCAATGCAAGCCGTTCTGAAACCAATCGGCAAATTGCTCAAAATGCTTAACTCGCCGAGAAAATCACTTTTGTTCCACAATGAATGTCTGGCAAGAAATAGTTAACTTTGATGCAAGACGTTCTGAAACCAACCGGCAAAGTACTCAAAATGCTTAACTCGCCGAGAAAATCACTTTTGTTCCACAATGAATGTCTGGCAAAAAATAGTAAATTTGAATGCGAGCTGTTCTGAAACCAATCGGCAAATTACTCAAAATGCTTAACTCGCCGAGAAAATCACTTTTTTTTCCCACAATGAATGTCTGGCAAAAAATAGTTAATTTTGATGCAAGACGTTCTGAAACCAATCGGCAAATTACTCAAAATGCTTAACTCGCCGAGAAAATCACTTTTGTTCCACAATGAATGTCTGGCAAAAAATAGTAAATTTCAATGCAAGCCGTTCTGAAACCAATCGGCAAATTACTCAAAATGCTTAACTCGCCGAGAAAATCACTTTTGTTCCACAATGAATGTCTGGCACAAAATAGTAAATTTGAATGCGAGCTGTTCTGAAACCAATCGGCAAATTACTCAAAATGCTTAACTCGCCGAGAAAATCACTTTTTTGTCCCACAATGAATGTCTGGCAAAAAATAGTTAATTTTGATGCAAGACGTTCTGAAACCAATCGGCAAATTACTCAAAATGCTTAACTCGCCGAGAAAATCACTTTTGTTCCACAATAAATGTCTGGCAAAAAATAGTAAATTTCAATGCAAGCCGTTCTGAAACCAATCGGCAAATTACTCAAAATGCTTAACTCGCCGAGAAAATCACTTTTTTCCCACAAAGAATGTCTGGCAAAAAATGTAAATTTCAATGCAAGCCGTTCTGAAACCAATCGGCAAATTACTCAAAATGCTTAACTCGCCGAGAAAATCACTTTTGTTCCACAATGAATGTCTGGCAAAAACTAGTTAATTTCAATGCAAGCCGTTCTGAAACCAATCGGCAAATTGCTCAAAATGCTTAACTCGCCGAGAAAATCACTTTTGTTCCACAATGAATGTCTGGCAAAAAATAGTTAACTTTGATGCAAGACGTTCTGAAACCAATCGGCAAAGTACTCAAAATGCTTAACTCGCCGAGAAAATCACTTTTGTTCTACAATGAATGTCCAGCAAAAAGTAGTTAATTGTGATGCAAGCCGTTCTGAAACCAATCGGCAAATTACTCAAAATGCTTAACTCTCCGAGAAAATCACTTTTGTTCCACAATGAATGTCTGGCAAAAAATAGTTAATTTTGATGCAAGACGTTCTGAAACCAATCGGCAAATTACTCAATATGCTTAACTCGCCGAGAATATCACTTTTTTCCCCACAATGAATGTCTGGCAAAAAATATAAATTTCAATGCAAGCCGTTCTGAAACCAATCGGCAAATTACTCAAAATGCTTAACGCGCCGATAAAATCACTTTTTTCCCACAATGAATGACTGGCAAAAAATAGTAAATTTCAATGCATGCCGTTCTGAAACTTATCGGCAAATTACTCAAAATGCTCAACGCGCCGAGAAAATCACTGTTTTCCCACAATGAATGCCTGGCAAAAGATAGAAAATTGTGATGCAAGCCGTTCTGAAACCAATCGGCAAATTACTCAAAATGCTTAACGCGCCGAGAAATCACTTTTGTTCCACAATGAATGTCTGGCAAAAAATAGTAAATTTCAATGCAAGCCGTTCTGAAACTTATCGGCAAATTACTCAAAATGCTCAACGCGCCGAGAAAATCACTGTTTTCCCACAATGAATGCCTGGCAAAAGATAGAAAATTGTGATGCAAGCCGTTCTGAAACCAATCGGCAAATTACTTAAAATGCTTAACTCGCCGAGAAAATCACTTTAGTTCCACAATGAATGCCTGGCACAAAATAGTTAATTTCAATGCAAGCCGTTCTGAAAGCAATCGGCAAATTACTCAAAATGCTTAACTCTCCGAGAAAATCACTTTTGTTCCACAATGAATGTCTGGCAAAAAATAGTTAATTTTGATGCAAGACGTTCTGAAACCAATCGGCAAATTACTCAATATGCTTAACTCGCCGAGAATATCACTTTTTTCCCACAATGAATGTCTGGCAAAAAATATAAATTTCAATGCAAGCCGTTCTGAAACCAATCGGCAAATTACTCAAAATGCTTAACGCGCCGATAAAATCTCTTTTTTCCCACAATGAATGTCTGGCAAAAAATAGTTAACTTTGATGCAAGACGTTCTGAAACCAATCGGCAAATTACTTAAAATGCTTAACTCGCCGAGAAAATCACTTTAGTTCCACAATGAATGACGGGCAAAAAATAGTAAATTTCAATGCATGCCGTTCTGAAACCAATCGGCAAATTACTCAAAATGCTTAACGCGCCGAGAAAATCACTTTTTCCCACAATGAATGTCTGGCAAAAAATAGTTAATTTTGATGCAAGACGTTCTGAAACCAATCGGCAAATTACTCAAAATGCTTAACTCGCCGAGAAAATCACTTTTGTTCCACAATGAATGTCTGGCAAAAAATAGTAAATTTCAATGCAAGCCGTTCTGAAACCAATCGGCAAATTACTCAAAATGCTTAACTCGCCGAGAAAATCACTTTTTTCCCACAAAGAATGTCTGGCAAAAAATGTAAATTTCATTGCAAGCCGTTCTGAAACCAATCGGCAAATTACTCAAAATGCTTAACTCGCCGAGAAAATCACTTTTGTTCCACAATGAATGTCTGGCAAAAAATAGTTAATTTCAATGCAAGCCGTTCTGAAACCAATCGGCAAATTGCTCAAAATGCTTAACTCGCCGAGAAAATCACTTTTGTTCCACAATGAATGTCTGGCAAGAAATAGTTAACTTTGATGCAAGACGTTCTGAAACCAACCGGCAAAGTACTCAAAATGCTTAACTCGCCGAGAAAATCACTTTTGTTCCACAATGAATGTCTGGCAAAAAATAGTAAATTTGAATGCGAGCTGTTCTGAAACCAATCGGCAAATTACTCAAAATGCTTAACTCGCCGAGAAAATCACTTTTTTTTCCCACAATGAATGTCTGGCAAAAAATAGTTAATTTTGATGCAAGACGTTCTGAAACCAATCGGCAAATTACTCAAAATGCTTAACTCGCCGAGAAAATCACTTTTGTTCCACAATGAATGTCTGGCAAAAAATATTAAATTTCAATGCAAGCCGTTCTGAAACCAATCGGCAAATTACTCAAAATGCTTAACTCGCCGAGAAAATCACTTTTTTCCCACAAATAATGTCTGGCAAAAAATGTAAATTTCAATGCAAGCCGTTCTGAAACCAATCGGCAAATTACTCAAAATGCTTAACTCTCCGAGAAAATCACTTTTGTTCCACAATGAATGTCTGGCAAAAAATAGTTAATTTTGATGCAAGACGTTCTGAAACCAATCGGCAAATTACTCAATATGCTTAACTCGCCGAGAATATCACTTTTTTCCCCACAATGAATGTCTGGCAAAAAATATAAATTTCAATGCAAGCCGTTCTGAAACCAATCGGCAAATTACTCAAAATGCTTAACGCGCCGATAAAATCACTTTTTTCCCACAATGAATGACTGGCAAAAAATAGTAAATTCCAATGCATGCCATTCTGAAACTTATCGGCAAATTACTCAAAATGCTCAACGCGCCGAGAAAGTCACTGTTTTCCCACAATGAATGCCTGGCAAAAGATAGAAAATTGTGATGCAAGCCGTTCTGAAACCAATCGGCAAATTACTCAAAATGCTTAACGCGCCGAGAAATCACTTTTGTTCCACAATGAATGTCTGGCAAAAAATAGTAAATTTCAATGCAAGCCGTTCTGAAACTTATCGGCAAATTACTCAAAATGCTCAACGCGCCGAGAAAATCACTGTTTTCCCACAATGAATGCCTGGCAAAAGATAGAAAATTGTGATGCAAGCCGTTCTGAAACCAATCGGCAAATTACTCAAAATGCTTAACGCGCCGAGAAAATCACTTTTGTTCCACAATGAATGTCTGGCAAAAAATAGTTAATTTTGATGCAAGACGTTCTGAATCCAATCGGCAAATTACTCAAAATGCTTAACTCGCCGAGAAAATCACTTTTTTCCCCACACTGAATGTTGGGCAAAAAATGTAAATTTCAATGCAAGCCGTTCTGAAACCAATCGCCATATTACTCAAAATGCTTAACTCGCCGAGAAAATCACTTTTTTCCCACAATGAATGCCTGGCAAAAAATAGTTAACTTTGGATGCAAGACGTTCTGAAACCAATCGGCAAATTACTTAAAATGCTTAACTCGCTGAGAAAATCACTTTAGTTCCACAATGAATGCCTGGCACAAAATAGTTAATTTCAATGCAAGCCGTTCTGAAACCAATCGGCAAATTACTCAAAATGCTTAACGCGCCGAGAAAATCACTTTTTCCCACAATGAATGTCTGGCAAAAAATAGTTAATTTTGATGCAAGACGTTCTGAAACCAATCGGCAAATTACTCAAAATGCTTAACTCGCCGAGAAAATCACTTTTGTTCCACAATGAATGTCTGGCAAAAAATAGTTAATTTCAATGCAAGCCGTTCTGAAACCAATCGGCAAATTGCTCAAAATGCTTAACTCGCCGAGAAAATCACTTTTGTTCCACAATGAATGTCTGGCAAAAAATAGTTAACTTTGATGCAAGACGTTCTGAAACCAATCGGCAAAGTACTCAAAATGCTTAACTCGCCAAGAAAATCACGTTTGTTCCACAATGAATGTCTGGCAAAAAATAGTAAATTTGAATGCGAGCTGTTCTGAAACCAATCGGCAAATTACTCAAAATGCTTAACTCGCCGAGAAAATCACTTTTTTTTCCCACAATGAATGTCTGGCAAAAAATAGTTAATTTTGATGCAAGACGTTCTGAAACCAATCGGCAAATTACTCAAAATGCTTAACTCGCCGAGAAAATCACTTTTGTTCCACAATGAATGTCTGGCAAAAAATAGTAAATTTCAATGCAAGCCGTTCTGAAACCAATCGGCAAATTACTCAAAATGCTTAACTCGCCGAGAAAATCACTTTTTTCCCACAAAGAATGTCTGGCAAAAAATGTAAATTTCAATGCAAGCCGTTCTGAAACCAATCGGCAAATTACGCAAAATGCTTAACTCGCCGAGAAAATCACTTTTGTTCCACAATGAATGTCTGGCAAAAAATAGTTAATTTCAATGCAAGCCGTTCTGAAACCAATCGGCAAATTGCTCAAAATACTTAACTCGCCGAGAAAATCACTTTTGTTCCACAATGAATGTCTGGCAAAAAATAGTTAACTTTGATGCAAGACGTTCTGAAACCAATCGGCAAAGTACTCAAAATGCTTAACTCGCCGAGAAAATCACTTTTGTTCCACAATGAATGTCTGGCAAAAAATAGTAAATTTGAATGCGAGCTGTTCTGAAACCAATCGGCAAATTACTCAAAATACTTAACTCGCCGAGAAAATCACTTTTTTTCCCACAATGAATGTCTGGCAAAAAATAGTTTATTTTGATGCAAGACGTTCTGAAACCAATCGGCAAATTACTCAAAATGCTTAACTCGCCGAGAAAATCACTTTTGTTCCACAATGAATGTCTGGCAAAAAATAGTAAATTTCAATGCAAGCCGTTCTGAAACCAATCGGCAAATTACTCAAAATGCATAACTCGCCGAGAAAATCACTTTTTTCCCACAATGAATGTCTGGCAAAAAATGTAAATTTCAATGCAAGTCGTTCTGAAACCAATCGGCAAATTACTCAAAATGCTTAACTCGCCGAGAAAATCACTTTTGTTCCACAATGTATGTCTGGCAAAAAATAGTTAATTTCAATGCAAGCCGTTCTGAAACCAATCGGCAAATTGCTCAAAATGCTTAACTCGCCGAGAAAATCACTTTTGTTCCACAATGAATGTCTGGCAAAAAATAGTTAACTTTGATGCAAGACGTTCTGAAACCAATCGGCAAATTACTCAAAATGCTTTACTCGCCGAGAAAATCACTTTAGTTCCACAATGAATGACTGGCAAAAAATAGTAAATTTCAATGCATGCCGTTCTGAAACCAATCGGCAAATTACTCAAAATGCTTAACGCGCCGAGAAAATCACTTTTTTCCCACAATGAATGTCTGGCAAAAAATACTTAATTTTGATGCAAGCCGTTCTGAAACCAATCGGCAAATTACTCAAAATGCTTAACTCGCCGAGAATATCACTTTTTTCCCACAATGAATGTCTGGCAAAAAATATAAATTTCAATGCAAGCCGTTCTGAAACCAATCGGCAAATTGCTCAAAATGCTTAACTCGCCGAGAAAATCACTTTTGTTCCACAATGAATGTCTGGCAAAAAATAGTAAATTTCAATGCAAGCCGTTCTGAAACCAATCGGCAAATTACTCAAAATGCTTAACTCGCCGAGAAAAACAGTTTTTTCCCACAATGAATGTCTGGCAAAAAATAGTTAATTTCAATGCAAGCCGTTCTGAAACTTAACGGCAAATTACTCAAAATGCTCAACGCGCCGAGAAAATCACTGTTTTCCCACAATGAATGCCTGGCAAAATATAGAAAATTGTGATGCAAGCCGTTCTGAAACCAATCGGCAAATTACTCAAAATGCTTAACGCGCCGAGAAAATCACTTCTGTTCCACAATGAATGTCTGGCAAAAAATAGTTAATTTTGATGCAAGACGTTCTGAATCCAATCGGCAAATTACTCAAAATGCTTAACTCGCTGAGAAAATCACTTTTTTCCCACAATGAATGTCTGGCAAAAAATGTAAATTTCAATGCAAACCTTTCTGAAACCAATCGGCATATTACTCAAAATGCTTAACTCGCCGGGAAAATCATTTTTCCCACAATGAATGTCTGGCAAAAAATATAAATTTCAATGCAAGCCGTTCTGAAACCAATCGGCAAATTACTCAAAATGCTTAACTCTCCGAGAAAACCACTTTTGTTCCACAATGAATGCCTGGCAAAAAATAGTTAATTTCAATGCAAGCCGTTCTGAAACCAATCGGCAAATTACTCAAAATGCTTAACGCGCCGAGAAAATCACTTTTTTCCCACAATGAATGTCTGACAAAAAATAGTTAATTTTGATGCAAGACGTTCTGAAACCAATCGGCAAATTACTCAAAATGCTTAACGCGCCGAGAAAATCACTTTTGTTCCACAATGAATGTCTGGCAAAAAATAGTTAATTTTGATGCAAGCCGTTCTGAAACCAATCGGCAAATTGCTCAAAATGCTTAACTCGCCGAGAAAATCACTTTTGTTCCACAATGAATGTCTGGCAAAAAATAGTTAACTTTGATGCAAGACGTTCTGAAACCAATCGGCAAAGTACTCAAAATGCTTAACTCGCCGAGAAAATCACTTTTGTTCCACAATGAATGTCTGGCAAAAAATAGTAAATTTGAATGCGAGCTGTTCTGAAACCAATCGGCAAATTACTCAAAATGCTTAACTCGCCGAGAAAATCACTTTTTTTTCCCACAATGAATGTCTGGCAAAAAATAGTTAATTTTGATGCAAGACGTTCTGAAACCAATCGGCAAATTACTCAAAATGCTTAACTCGCCGAGAAAATCACTTTTGTTCCACAATGAATGTCTGGCAAAAAATAGTAAATTTCAATGCAAGCCGTTCTGAAACCAATCGGCAAATTACTCAAAATGCTTAACTCGCCGAGAAAATCACTTTTTTCCCACAAAGAATGTCTGGCAAAAAATGTAAATTTCAATGCAAGCCGTTCTGAAACCAATCGGCAAATTACGCAAAATGCTTAACTCGCCGAGAAAATCACTTTTGTTCCACAATGAATGTCTGGCAAAAAATAGTTAATTTCAATGCAAGCCGTTCTGAAACCAATCGGCAAATTGCTCAAAATACTTAACTCGCCGAGAAAATCACTTTTGTTCCACAATGAATGTCTGGCAAAAAATAGTTAACTTTGATGCAAGACGTTCTGAAACCAATCGGCAAAGTACTCAAAATGCTTAACTCGCCGAGAAAATCACTTTTGTTCCACAATGAATGTCTGGCAAAAAATAGTAAATTTGAATGCGAGCTGTTCTGAAACCAATCGGCAAATTACTCAAAATACTTAACTCGCCGAGAAAATCACTTTTTTTCCCACAATGAATGTCTGGCAAAAAATAGTTAATTTTGATGCAAGACGTTCTGAAACCAATCGGCAAATTACTCAAAATGCTTAACTCGCCGAGAAAATCACTTTTGTTCCACAATGAATGTCTGGCAAAAAATAGTAAATTTCAATGCAAGCCGTTCTGAAACCAATCGGTAAATTACTCAAAATGCATAACTCGCCGAGAAAATCACTTTTTTCCCACAATGAATGTCTGGCAAAAAATGTAAATTTCAATGCAAGCCGTTCTGAAACCAATCGGCAAATTACTCAAAATGCTTAACTCGCCGAGAAAATCACTTTTGTTCCACAATGTATGTCTGGCAAAAAATAGTTAATTTCAATGCAAGCCGTTCTGAAACCAATCGGCAAATTGCTCAAAATGCTTAACTCGCCGAGAAAATCACTTTTGTTCCACAATGAATGTCTGGCAAAAAATAGTTAACTTTGATGCAAGACGTTCTGAAACCAATCGGCAAATTACTCAAAATGCTTTACTCGCCGAGAAAATCACTTTAGTTCCACAATGAATGACTGGCAAAAAATAGTAAATTTCAATGCATGCCGTTCTGAAACCAATCGGCAAATTACTCAAAATGCTTAACGCGCCGAGAAAATCACTTTTTTCCCACAATGAATGTCTGGCAAAAAATACTTAATTTTGATGCAAGCCGTTCTGAAACCAATCGGCAAATTACTCAAAATGCTTAACTCGCCGAGAATATCACTTTTTTCCCACAATGAATGTCTGGCAAAAAATATAAATTTCAATGCAAGCCGTTCTGAAACCAATCGGCAAATTGCTCAAAATGCTTAACTCGCCGAGAAAATCACTTTTGTTCCACAATGAATGTCTGGCAAAAAATAGTAAATTTCAATGCAAGCCGTTCTGAAACCAATCGGCAAATTACTCAAAATGCTTAACTCGCCGAGAAAAACAGTTTTTTCCCACAATGAATGTCTGGCAAAAAATAGTTAATTTCAATGCAAGCCGTTCTGAAACTTAACGGCAAATTACTCAAAATGCTCAACGCGCCGAGAAAATCACTGTTTTCCCACAATGAATGCCTGGCAAAATATAGAAAATTGTGATGCAAGCCGTTCTGAAACCAATCGGCAAATTACTCAAAATGCTTAACGCGCCGAGAAAATCACTTCTGTTCCACAATGAATGTCTGGCAAAAAATAGTTCATTTTGATGCAAGACGTTCAGAATCCAATCGGCAAATTACTCAAAATGCTTAACTCGCTGAGAAAATCACTTTTTTCCCACAATGAATGTCTGGCAAAAAATGTAAATTTCAATGCAAACCTTTCTGAAACCAATCGGCATATTACTCAAAATGCTTAACTCGCCGGGAAAATCATTTTTCCCACAATGAATGTCTGGCAAAAAATATAAATTTCAATGCAAGCCGTTCTGAAACCAATCGGCAAATTACTCAAAATGCTTAACTCTCCGAGAAAACCACTTTTGTTCCACAATGAATGCCTGGCAAAAAATAGTTAATTTCAATGCAAGCCGTTCTGAAACCAATCGGCAAATTACTCAAAATGCTTAACGCGCCGAGAAAATCACTTTTTTCCCACAATGAATGTCTGACAAAAAATAGTTAATTTTGATGCAAGACGTTCTGAAACCAATCGGCAAATTACTCAAAATGCTTAACGCGCCGAGAAAATCACTTTTGTTCCACAATGAATGTCTGGCAAAAAATAGTTAATTTTGATGCAAGACGTTCTGAATCCAATCGGCAAATTACTCAAAATGCTTAACTCGCCGAGAAAATCACTTTTTTCCCCATAATGAATGTTGGGCAAAAAATGTAAATTTCAATGCAAGCCGTTCTGAAACCAATCGGCAAATTACTCAAAATGCTTAACTCGCCGAGAAAATCACTTTTGTTCCACAATGAATGTCTGGCAAAAAATAGTTAATTTCAATGCAAGCCGTTCTGAAACTTATCGGCAAATTACTCAAAATGCTCAACGCGCCGAGAAAATCACTGTTTTCCCACAATGAATGCCTGGCAAAACATAGAAAATTGTGATGCAAGCCGTTCTGAAACCAATCGGCAAATTACTCAAAATGCTTAACGCGCCGAGAAAATCACTTTTGTTCCACAATGAATGTCTGGCAAAAAATAGTTAATTTTGATGCATGCCGTTCTGAAACCAATCGGCAAATTACTTAAAATGCTTTACTCGCCGAGAAAATCACTTTAGTTCCACAATGAATGCCTGGCACAAAATAGTTAATTTCAATGCAAGCCGTTCTGAAAGCAATCGGCAAATTACTCAAAATGCTTAACTCGCCGAGAAAATCACTTTTGTTCTACAATGAATGTCCGGCAAAAAGTAGTTAATTGTGATGCAAGCCGTTCTGAAACCAATCGGCAAATTACTCAAAATGCTTAACTCTCCGAGAAAATCACTTTTGTTCCACAATGAATGTCTGGCAAAAAATAGTTAATTTTGATGCAAGACGTTCTGAAACCAATCGGCAAATTACTCAATATGCTTAACTCGCCGAGAATATCACTTTTTTCCCCACAATGAATGTCTGGCAAAAAATATAAATTTCAATGCAAGCCGTTCTGAAACCAATCGGCAAATTACTCAAAATGCTTAACGCGCCGATAAAATCACTTTTTTCCCACAATGAATGACTGGCAAAAAATAGTAAATTTCAATGCATGCCGTTCTGAAACTTATCTGCAAATTACTCAAAATGCTCAACGCGCCGAGAAAATCACTGTTTTCCCACAATGAATGCCTGGCAAAAGATAGAAAATTGTGATGCAAGCCGTTCTGAAACCAATCGGCAAATTACTCAAAATGCTTAACGCGCCGAGAAACCACTTTTGTTCCACAATGAATGTCTGGCAAAAAAATAGTAAATTTCAATGCAAGCCGTTCTGAAACTTATCGGCAAATTACTCAAAATGCTCAACGCGCCGAGAAAATCACTGTTTTCCCACAATGAATGCCTGGCAAAAGATAGAAAATTGTGATGCAAGCCGTTCTGAAACCAATCGGCAAATTACTCAAAATGCTTAACGCGCCGAGAAAATCACTTTTGTTCCACAATGAATGTCTGGCAAAAAATAGTTAATTTTGATGCAAGACGTTCTGAATCCAATCGGCAAATTACTCAAAATGCTTAACTCGCCGAGAAAATCACTTTTTTCCCCACAATGAATGTTGGGCAAAAAATGTAAATTTCAATGCAAGCCGTTCTGAAACCAATCGCCATATTACTCAAAATGCTTAACTCGCCGAGAAAATCACTTTTTTCCCACAATGAATGTCTGGCAAAAAATATAAATTTCAATGCAAGCCGTTCTGAAACCAATCGGCAAATTACTCAAAATGCTTAACTCTCCGAGAAAATCACTTTTGTTCCACAATGAATGCCTGGCAAAAAATAGTTAATTTCAATGCAAGCCGTTCTGAAACCAATCGGCAAATTACTCAAAATGCTTAACGCGCCGAGAAAATCACTTTTTTCCCACAATGAATGTCTGGCAAAAAATAGTAAATTTCAATGCAAGCCGTTCTGAAACCAATCGGCAATTTACTCAAAATGCTTAACTCGCCGAGAAAAACAGTTTTTTCCCACAATGAATGTCTGGCAAAAAATAGTTAATTTCAATGCAAGCCGTTCTGAAACTTAACGGCAAATTACTCAAAATGCTCAACGCGCCGAGAAAATCACTGTTTTCCCACAATGAATGCCTGGCAAAATATAGAAAATTGTGATGCAAGCCGTTCTGAAACCAATCGGCAAATTACTCAAAATGCTTAACGCGCCGAGAAAATCACTTCTGTTCCACAATGAATGTCTGGCAAAAAATAGTTAATTTTGATGCAAGACGTTCAGAATCCAATCGGCAAATTACTCAAAATGCTTAACTCGCTGAGAAAATCACTTTTTTCCCACAATGAATGTCTGGCAAAAAATGTAAATTTCAATGCAAACCTTTCTGAAACCAATCGGCATATTACTCAAAATGCTTAACTCGCCGGGAAAATCATTTTTCCCACAATGAATGTCTGGCAAAAAATATAAATTTCAATGCAAGCCGTTCTGAAACCAATCGGCAAATTACTCAAAATGCTTAACTCTCCGAGAAAACCACTTTTGTTCCACAATGAATGCCTGGCAAAAAATAGTTAATTTCAATGCAAGCCGTTCTGAAACCAATCGGCAAATTACTCAAAATGCTTAACGCGCCGAGAAAATCACTTTTTTCCCACAATGAATGTCTGACAAAAAATAGTTAATTTTGATGCAAGACGTTCTGAAACCAATCGGCAAATTACTCAAAATGCTTAACGCGCCGAGAAAATCACTTTTGTTCCACAATGAATGTCTGGCAAAAAATAGTTAATTTTGATGCAAGCCGTTCTGAAACCAATCGGCAAATTGCTCAAAATGCTTAACTCGCCGAGAAAATCACTTTTGTTCCACAATGAATGTCTGGCAAAAAATAGTTAACTTTGATGCAAGACGTTCTGAAACCAATCGGCAAAGTACTCAAAATGCTTAACTCGCCGAGAAAATCACTTTTGTTCCACAATGAATGTCTGGCAAAAAATAGTAAATTTGAATGCGAGCTGTTCTGAAACCAATCGGCAAATTACTCAAAATGCTTAACTCGCCGAGAAAATCACTTTTTTTTCCCACAATGAATGTCTGGCAAAAAATAGTTAATTTTGATGCAAGACGTTCTGAAACCAATCGGCAAATTACTCAAAATGCTTAACTCGCCGAGAAAATCACTTTTGTTCCACAATGAATGTCTGGCAAAAAATAGTAAATTTCAATGCAAGCCGTTCTGAAACCAATCGGCAAATTACTCAAAATGCTTAACTCGCCGAGAAAATCACTTTTGTTCCACAATGAATGTCTGGCAAAAAATAGTTAATTTCAATGCAAGCCGTTCTGAAACCAATCGGCAAATTGCTCAAAAAAAATTAACTCGCCGAGAAAATCACTTTTGTTCCACAATGAATGTCTGGCAAAAAATAGTTAACTTTGATGCAAGACGTTCTGAAACCAATCGGCAAAGTACTCAAAATGCTTAACTCGCCGAGAAAATCACTTTTGTTCCACAATGAATGTCTGGCAAAAAATAGTAAATTTGAATGCGAGCTGTTCTGAAACCAATCGGCAAATTACTCAAAATACTTAACTCGCCGAGAAAATCACTTTTTTTCCCACAATGAATGTCTGGCAAAAAATAGTTAATTTTGATGCAAGACGTTCTGAAACCAATCGGCAAATTACTCAAAATGCTTAACTCGCCGAGAAAATCACTTTTGTTCCACAATGAATGTCTGGCAAAAAATAGTAAATTTCAATGCAAGCCGTTCTGAAACCAATCGGCAAATTACTCAAAATGCATACTCGCCGAGAAAATCACTTTTTTCCCACAATGAATGTCTGGCAAAAAATGTAAATTTCAATGCAAGCCGTTCTGAAACCAATCGGCAAATTACTCAAAATGCTTAACTCGCCGAGAAAATCACTTTTGTTCCACAATGTATGTCTGGCAAAAAATAGTTAATTTCAATGCAAGCCGTTCTGAAACCAATCGGCAAATTGCTCAAAATGCTTAACTCGCCGAGAAAATCACTTTTGTTCCACAATGAATGTCTGGCAAAAAATAGTTAACTTTGATGCAAGACGTTCTGAAACCAATCGGCAAATTACTCAAAATGCTTTACTCGCCGAGAAAATCACTTTAGTTCCACAATGAATGACTGGCAAAAAATAGTAAATTTCAATGCATGCCGTTCTGAAACCAATCGGCAAATTACTCAAAATGCTTAACGCGCCGAGAAAATCACTTTTTTTCCACAATGAATGTCTGGCAAAAAATACTTAATTTTGATGCAAGCCGTTCTGAAACCAATCGGCAAATTACTCAAAATGCTTAACTCGCCGAGAATATCACTTTTTTCCCACAATGAATGTCTGGCAAAAAATATAAATTTCAATGCAAGCCGTTCTGAAACCAATCGGCAAATTGCTCAAAATGCTTAACTCGCCGAGAAAATCACTTTTGTTCCACAATGAATGTCTGGCAAAAAATAGTAAATTTCAATGCAAGCCGTTCTGAAACCAATCGGCAAATTACTCAAAATGCTTAACTCGCCGAGAAAAACAGTTTTTTCCCACAATGAATGTCTGGCAAAAAATAGTTAATTTCAATGCAAGCCGTTCTGAAACTTAACGGCAAATTACTCAAAATGCTCAACGCGCCGAGAAAATCACTGTTTTCCCACAATGAATGCCTGGCAAAATATAGAAAATTGTGATGCAAGCCGTTCTGAAACCAATCGGCAAATTACTCAAAATGCTTAACGCGCCGAGAAAATCACTTCTGTTCCACAATGAATGTCTGGCAAAAAATAGTTAATTTTGATGCAAGACGTTCTGAATCCAATCGGCAAATTACTCAAAATGCTTAACTCGCTGAGAAAATCACTTTTTTCCCACAATGAATGTCTGGCAAAAAATGTAAATTTCAATGCAAACCTTTCTGAAACCAATCGGCATATTACTCAAAATGCTTAACTCGCCGGGAAAATCATTTTTCCCACAATGAATGTCTGGCAAAAAATATAAATTTCAATGCAAGCCGTTCTGAAACCAATCGGCAAATTGCTCAAAATGCTTAACTCTCCGAGAAAACCACTTTTGTTCCACAATGAATGCCTGGCAAAAAATAGTTAATTTCAATGCAAGCCGTTCTGAAACCAATCGGCAAATTACTCAAAATGCTTAACGCGCCGAGAAAATCACTTTTTTCCCACAATGAATGTCTGACAAAAAATAGTTAATTTTGATGCAAGACGTTCTGAAACCAATCGGCAAATTACTCAAAATGCTTAACGCGCCGAGAAAATCACTTTTGTTCCACAATGAATGTCTGGCAAAAAATAGTTAATTTTGATGCAAGACGTTCTGAATCCAATCGGCAAATTACTCAAAATGCTTAACTCGCCGAGAAAATCACTTTTTTCCCCACAATGAATGTTGGGCAAAAAATGTAAATTTCAATGCAAGCCGTTCTGAAACCAATCGGCAAATTACTCAAAATGCTTAACTCGCCGAGAAAATCACTTTTGTTCCACAATGAATGCCTGGCAAAAAATAGTTAATTTCAATGCAAGCCGTTCTGAAACTTATCGGCAAATTACTCAAAATGCTCAACGCGCCGAGAAAATCACTGTTTTCCCACAATGAATGCCTGGCAAAACATAGAAAATTGTGATGCAAGCCGTTCTGAAACCAATCGGCAAATTACTCAAAATGCTTAACGCGCCGAGAAAATCACTTTTGTTCCACAATGAATGTCTGGCAAAAAATAGTTAATTTTGATGCATGCCGTTCTGAAACCAATCGGCAAATTACTTAAAATGCTTAACTCGCCGAGAAAATCACTTTAGTTCCACAATGAATGCCTGGCACAAAATAGTTAATTTCAATGCAAGCCGTTCTGAAAGCAATCGGCAAATTACTCAAAATGCTTAACTCGCCGAGAAAATCACTTTTGTTCTACAATGAATGTCCGGCAAAAAGTAGTTAATTGTGATGCAAGCCGTTCTGAAACCAATCGGCAAATTACTCAAAATGCTTAACTCTCCGAGAAAATCACTTTTGTTCCACAATGAATGTCTGGCAAAAAATAGTTAATTTTGATGCAAGACGTTCTGAAACCAATCGGCAAATTACTCAATATGCTTAACTCGCCGAGAATATCACTTTTTTCCCCACAATGAATGTCTGGCAAAAAATATAAATTTCAATGCAAGCCGTTCTGAAACCAATCGGCAAATTACTCAAAATGCTTAACGCGCCGATAAAATCACTTTTTTCCCACAATGAATGACTGGCAAAAAATAGTAAATTTCAATGCATGCCGTTCTGAAACTTATCTGCAAATTACTCAAAATGCTCAACGCGCCGAGAAAATCACTGTTTTCCCACAATGAATGCCTGGCAAAAGATAGAAAATTGTGATGCAAGCCGTTCTGAAACCAATCGGCAAATTACTCAAAATGCTTAACGCGCCGAGAAACCACTTTTGTTCCACAATGAATGTCTGGCAAAAAAATAGTAAATTTCAATGCAAGCCGTTCTGAAACTTATCGGCAAATTACTCAAAATGCTCAACGCGCCGAGAAAATCACTGTTTTCCCACAATGAATGCCTGGCAAAAGATAGAAAATTGTGATGCAAGCCGTTCTGAAACCAATCGGCAAATTACTCAAAATGCTTAACGCGCCGAGAAAATCACTTTTGTTCCACAATGAATGTCTGGCAAAAAATAGTTAATTTTGATGCAAGACGTTCTGAATCCAATCGGCAAATTACTCAAAATGCTTAACTCGCCGAGAAAATCACTTTTTTCCCCACAATGAATGTTGGGCAAAAAATGTAAATTTCAATGCAAGCCGTTCTGAAACCAATCGCCATATTACTCAAAATGCTTAACTCGCCGAGAAAATCACTTTTTTCCCACAATGAATGTCTGGCAAAAAATATAAATTTCAATGCAAGCCGTTCTGAAACCAATCGGCAAATTACTCAAAATGCTTAACTCTCCGAGAAAATCACTTTTGTTCCACAATGAATGCCTGGCAAAAAATAGTTAATTTCAATGCAAGCCGTTCTGAAACCAATCGGCAAATTACTCAAAATGCTTAACGCGCCGAGAAAATCACTTTTTTCCCACAATGAATGTCTGGCAAAAAATAGTTAATTTTGATGCAAGACGTTCTGAAACCAATCGGCAAATTACTCAAAATGCTTAACTCGCCGAGAATATCACTTTTTTCCCACAATGAATGTCTGGCAAAAAATATAAATTTCAATGAAAGCCGTTCTGAAACCAATCGGCAAATTGCTCAAAATGCTTAACTCGCCGAGAAAATCACTTTTGTTCCACAATGAATGTCTGGCAAAAAATAGTAAATTTCAATGCAAGCCGTTCTGAAACCAATCGGCAAATTACTCAAAATGCTTAAATCGCCGAGAAAAACACTTTTTTCCCACAATGAATGTCTGGCAAAAAATGTAAATTTCAATGCAAGCCGTTCTGAAACCAATCGGCAAATTACTCAAAATGCTTAAATCGCCGAGAAAATCACTTTTGTTCCACAATGAATGTCTGGCAAAAAATAGTTAATTTCAATGCAAGCCATTCTGAAACTTATCGGCAAATTACTCAAAATGCTTAACGCGCCGAGAAAATCACTTTTGTTCCATAATGAATGTCTGGCAAAAAATAGTAAATTTCAATGCAAGCCGTTCTGAAACCAATCGGCAAATTACTCAAAATGCTTAACTCGCCGAGAAAAACACTTTTTTCCCCACAATGAATGTCTGGCAAAAAATGTAAATTTCAATGCAAGCCGTTCTGAAACCAATCGGCAAATTACTCAAAATGCTTAACTCGCCGAGAAAATCACTTTTGTTCTACAATGAATGCCTGGCAAAAAGTAGTTAATTGTGATGCAAGCCGTTCTGAAACCAATCGGCAAATTACTCAAAATGCTTAACTCTCCGAGAAAATCACTTTTGTTCCACAATGAATGTCTGGCAAAAAATAGTTAATTTTGATGCAAGACGTTCTGAAACCAATCGGCAAATTACTCAATATGCTTAACTCGCCGAGAATATCACTTTTTTCCCACAATAAATGTCTGGCAAAAAATATAAATTTCAATGCAAGCCGTTCTGAAACCAATCGGCAAATTGCTCAAAATGCTTAACTCGCCGAGAAAATCACTTTTGTTCCACAATGAATGTCTGGCAAAAAATAGTAAATTTCAATGCAAGCCGTTCTGAAATCAATCGGCAAATTACTCAAAATGCTTAACGCGCCGAGAAAATCACTTTATTCCCACAATGAATGTCTGGCATAAAATAGTTAACTTTGATGCAAGCCGTTCTGAAACCAATCGGCAAATTACTCAAAATGCTTAACTCGCCGAGAAAATCACTTTTGTTCCACAATGAATGTCTGGCAAAAAATAGTAATTTTCAATGCAAGCCGTTCTGAAACCAATCGGCACATTACTCAACATGCTTAACGCGCCGATAAAATCACTTTTTTCCCACAATGAATGTCTGGCAAAAAATAGTTAACTTTGATGCAAGACGTTCTGAAACCAATCGGCAAATTACTTAAAATGCTTAACTCGCCGAGAAAATCACTTTTGTTCGACAATGAAGGTCTGGCAAAAAATAGTAAATTTCAATGCAAGCCGTTCTGAAACCAATCGGCAAATTACTCAAAATGCTTAACTCGCCGAGAAAATCACTTTTTTCCCACAATGAATGTCTGGCAAAAAATGTAAATTTCAATGCAAGCCGTTCTGAAACCAATCGGCAAATTACTCAAAATGCTTAACTCGCCGAGAAAATCACTTTTGTTCCACAATGAATGTCTGGCAAAAAATAGTTAATTTCAATGCAAGCCGTTCTGAAACTTATCGGCAAATTACTCAAAATGCTTAACGCGCCGAGAAAATCACTATTTTCCCACAATGAATGCCTGGCATAAAATCGTTAACTTTGATGCAAGCCGTTCTGAAACCTATCGGCAAATTGCTCAAAATGCTTAACTCGCCGAGAAATCACTTTTGTTCCACAATGAATGTCTGGCAAAAAATAGTAAATTTCAATGCAAGCCGTTCTGAAACCAATCGGCAAATTACTCAAAATGCTTAACGCGCCGATAAAATCACTATTTTCCCACAATGAATGTCTGGCAAAAAATAGTTAACTTTGATGCAAGACGTTCTGAAACCAATCGGCATATTACTCAAAATGCTTAACTCGCCGAGAAAATCACTTTTTTCCCACAATGAATGTCTGGCAAAAAATATAAATTTCAATGCAAGCCGTTCTGAAACCAATCGGCAAATTACTCAAAATGCTTAACGCGCCGAGAAAACCACTTTTGTCCCACAATGAGTGCCTGGCAAAAAATAGTTAATTGTGATGCAAGCCGTTTTTGAAAAGAATCGGCAAATTACTCAAAATGCTTACTCGCCGAGAAAATCACTTTTGTTCCACAATGAATGTCTGGCAAAAAATAGTACATTTCAATGCAAGCCGCTCTGAAGCCAATCGGCAAATTACTCAAAATGCTTAACGCGCCGAGAAAATCACTTTTTTCCCACAATGAATGTCTGGCATAAAATAGTTAACTTTGATGCAAGCCGTTCTGAAACCAATCGGCAAATTACTCAAAATGCTTAACTCGCCGAGAAAATCACTTTTGTTCCACAATGAATGTCTGGCAAAAAATAGTTAACTTTGATGCAAGACGTTCTGAAACCAATCGGCAAATTACTCAAAATGCTTAACGCGCCGATAAAAACACTTTTTTCCCACAATGAATGTCTGGCAAAAAATAGTTAACTTTGATGCAAGACGTTCTGAAACCTATCGGCAAATTACTTAAAATGCTTAACTCGCCGAGAAAATCACTTTTGTTCCACAATGAAGGTCTGGCAAAAAATAGTAAATTTCAATGCAAGCCGTTCTGAAACCAATCGGCAAATTACTCAAAATGCTTAACTCGCCGAGAAAATCATTTTTTTCCCACAATGAATGTCTGGCAAAAAATTTAAATTTCAATGCAATCCGTTCTGAAACCAATCGGCAAATTACTCAAAATGCTTAACTCGCCGAGAAAATCACTTTTGTTCCACAATGAATGTCTGGCAAAAAATAATTAATTTCAATGCAAGCCGTTCTGAAACTTATCGGCAAATTACTCAAAATGCTTAACGCGCCGATAAAATCACTGTTTTCCCACAATGAATGCCTGGCATAAAATAGTTAACTTTGATGCAAGCCGTTCTGAAACCAATCGGCAAATTACTCAAAATGCTTAACGCGCCGAGAAAATCGCTTTTTTCCCCACAATGAATGCCTGGCATAAAATAGTTAACTTTGATGCAAGCCGTTCTGAAACCAATCGGCAAATTACTCAAAATGCTTAACGCGCCGAGAAAATCACTTTTTTCCCACAATGAATGTCTGGCAAAAAATATAAATTTCAATGCAAGCCGTTCTGAAACCAATCGGCAAATTGCTCAAAATGCTTAACTCGCCGAGAAAATCACTTTTGTTCCACAATGAATGTCTGGCAAAAAATAGTAAATTTCAATGCAAGCCGTTCTGAAACCAATCGGCACATTACTCAACATGCTTAACGCGCCGATAAAATCACTTTTTTCCCACAATGAATGTCTGGCAAAAAATAGTTAACTTTGATGCAAGACGTTCTGAAACCAATCGGGAAATTACTTAAAATGCTTAACTCGCCGAGAAAATCACTTTTGTTCCACAATGAAGGTCTGGCAAAAAATAGTAAATTTCAATGCAAGCCGTTCTGAAACCAATCGGCAAATTACTCAAAATGCTTAACTCGCCGAGAAAATCACTTTTTTCCCACAATGAATGTCTGGCAAAAAATAGTTAATTTCAATGCATGCCGTTCTGAAACTTATCGGCAAATTACTCAAAATGCTTAACGCGCCGAGAAAATCACTGTTTTCCCACAATGAATGCCTGGCATAAAATAGTTAACTTTGATGCAAGCCGTTCTGAAACCAATCGGCAAATTACTCAAAATGCTTAACGCGCCGAGAAAACCACTTTTGTCCCACAATGAGTGCCTGGCAAAAAATAGTTAATTGTGATGCAAGCCGTTTTTGAAAAGAATCGGCAAATTACTCAAAATGCTTAACTCGCCGAGAAAATCATATTTGTTCCACAATGAATGTCTGGCAAAAAATAGTAATTTTCAATGCATGCCGTTCTGAAACCAATCGGCAAATGACTCAAAATGCTTAACGCGCCGAGAAAATCACTTTTTTCCCACAATGAATGTCTGGCAAAAAATAGTTAATTTTGATGCAAGACGTTCTGAAACCAATCGGCAAATTACTCAAAATGCTGAACTCGCCGAGAATATCACTTTTTTCCCACAATGAATGTCTGGCAAAAAATATAAATTTCAATGAAAGCCGTTCTGAAACCAATCGGCAAATTGCTCAAAATGCTTAACTCGCCGAGAAAATCACTTTTGTTCCACAATGAATGTCTGGCAAAAAATAGTAAATTTCAATGCAAGCCGTTCTGAAACCATTCGGCAAATTACTCAAAATGCTTAACTCGCCGAGAAAAACACTTTTTTTCCCACAATGAATGTCTGGCAAAAAATGTAAATTTCAATGCAAGCCGTTCTGAAACCAATCGGCAAATTACTCAAAATGCTTAACTCTCCGAGAAAATCACTTTTGTTCCACAATGAATGCCTGGCAAAAAATAGTTAATTTCAATGCAAGCCGTTCTGAAACTTATCGGCAAATTACTCAAAATGCTTAACACGCCGAGAAAATCACTGTTTTCCCACAATGAATGCCTGGCAAAAAATAGATAATTGTGATTCAAGCCGTTCTGAAACCAATCGGCAAATTACTCAAAATGCTTAACTCGCCGAGAAAATCACTTTTGTTCCACAATGAATGTCTGGCAAAAAAATAGTTAATTTTGATGCAAGACGTTCTGAAACCAATCGGCAAATTACTCAAAATGCTTAACGCGCCGAGAAAACCACTTTTGTCCCACAATGAGTGCCTGGCAAAAAATAGTTAATTGTGATGCAAGCCGTTCTGAAAAGAATCGGCAAATTACTCAAAATGCTTAAGTCGCCGAGAAAATCATATTTGTTCCACAATGAATGTATGGCAAAAAATATTTAATTTCAATGCAAGCCGTTCTGAACCCAATCGGCAAATTACTCAAAATGCTTAACACGCCGAGAAAATCACTTTTGTTCCACAATGAATGTCTGGCAAAAAATAGTAAATTGCAATGCGAGCCGTTCGAAACCAATCGGCAAATTACTCAAAATGCTTAACGCGCCGAGAAAATCACTTTTGTTCCACAATGAATGCCTGGCACAAAATAGTTAATTTCAATGCAAGCCGTTCTGAAAGCGATCGGCAAATTACTCAAAATGCTGAACTCGCTGAGAAAATCACTTTTGTTCCACAATGAATGTCTGGCAAAAAATAGTAAATTTCAATGCGAGCCGTTCTGAAACCAATCGGCAAATTACTCAAAATGCTTAACGCGCCGAGTAAATATGTATCTGTGCGTGTGTGAATATGTATCTCTGTGTGTGAATATGTATCTCTCTGTGTGTGAATATGTATCTGTGTGTGTGTGAATATGTATCTGCCTGCGGGTGTGAATGTGTTTCTCTCTGTGTGTGAATTTGTGTCTGTGTGTGTGTGTGTGTGCGTGAATATGTGTGTGTGTGTGAATATGTATCTCCGTGTGTGCGTGAATATGTATCTCTCAGTGTGTGTGAATATGTATCTGTGTGTGTGAATATGTATCTCTGTGTGTGTGCGTGAATATGTATCTGTGTGAATTTGTGAATATGTATCTCTGTGTGTGTGTGAATATGTATCTGTATGTCTGTGTGTGTGAATATGTATCTGTGTGTGTGTGTGAATATGTATCTCTCTGTGTGTGAATATGTATCTGTGTGTGGGTGTGAATATGTTTCTCTCTGTGTGTAAATATGTGTCTCTGTGTGTGTGTGTTAATATGTGTGTGTGCCTGTGAATATGTATCTCTCTGTGTGAATATGTATCTCTGTGTG
Organism: Scyliorhinus torazame; assembly: GCF_047496885.1. Lineage (NCBI taxonomy): Eukaryota > Metazoa > Chordata > Chondrichthyes > Carcharhiniformes > Scyliorhinidae > Scyliorhinus > Scyliorhinus torazame. The sequence continues at coordinate 166,094,311 of NC_092714.1, read as the reverse complement.
TGTGTGAATATGTATCTCTGTATGTGTGAATATGAATCTGTGTGTGTCTGTGTGAATACGTACCTTTGTGTGTGTGTGTGAATATGTATCTGTGTGTGTGTGTGTGAATGTGTATCTCTGTTTGTGTAAAAAAAAGTATCTCTGTGTGTGAATATGTGTCTGTGCGTGTGAATATGTATCTCTGTGTGAATATGTATCTGTGTGTGAGTGTGTGAATATGTATCTGTGTGTGTGTGAATATGTATCTGTGTGTGAATATGTATCTCTGTGTGTGAATATGTATCTCTGTGTGTGTGTGAATATGCAGCTCTGCGTGCGTGTGAATATTTATCTGTGTGTCTGAATATGAATCTGTGTGCGTGTGTGAATATGTATCTGTGTGCGTGTGTGAATATGTATCTGTGTGTGTGTGTGAATATGTATCTGTGTGTGTGAATGATTGAATATGTATCTGTGCGTGTGTGAATATGTATCTCTGTGTGTGAATATGTATCTCTGTCTGTGTGTGAATATGTATCTGTGTGTGTGTGAATATGTATCTGCGTGCGGGTGTGAATATGTTTCTCTCTGTGTGTGAATTTGTGTCTGTGTGTGTGTGTGCGTGAATATGTGTGTGTGTGAATATGTATCACCGTGTGTGCGTGAATATGTATCTCTCAGTGTGTGTGAATATGTATCTGTGTGTGTGAATATGTATCTCTGTGAGTGTGTGAATACGTATCTCTGTCTGTGTGTGTGAATATTTATCTCTGTCTGTGTATGTGAATATGTATCTGTGTGGGTGTGATATGTATCTCTGTGTGTGTGATATGTATCTCTGTGTGTGTGTGAATATGTATCTCTGTGCGTGTGTGAATATGTATCTGTGTGTGTGTGTGAATATGTATCTCTCTGTATGTGTGAATATGAATCTGTGTGTGTCTGTGTGAATACGTACCTTTGTGTGTGTGTGTGAATATGTATCTGTGTGTGTGTGTGTGAATGTGTATCTCTGTTTGTGTAAAAAAAAGTATCTCTGTGTGTGAATGATATGATCAGGGATAGTCAGCATGGCTTTGTGAAGGGTAGGTCATGCCTCACAAACCTTATTGAGTTCTTTGAGAAGGTGACTGAACAGGTAGACGAGGGTAGAGCAGTTGATGTGGTGTATATGGATTTCAGCAAAGCGTTTGATAAGGTTCCCCACGGTAGGCTATTGCAAAAAATACGGAGGCTGGGGATTAAGGGTGATTTAGAGATGTGGATCAGAAATTGGCTAGCTGAAAGAAGACAGAGGGTGGTGGTTGATGGGAAATGTTCAGAATGGAGTACAGTCACAAGTGGAGTACCACAAGGATCTGTTCTGGGGCCGTTGCTGTTTGTCATTTTTATCAATGACCTAGAGGAAGGCACAGAAGGGTGGGTGAGTAAATTTGCAGATGATACTAAAGTCGGTGGTGTTGTCGATAGTGTGGAAGGATGTAGCAGGTTACAGAGGGATATAGATAAGCTGCAGAGCTGGGCTGAGAGGTGGCAAATGGAGTTTAATGTAGAGAAGTGTGAGGTGATTCACTTTGGAAGGAATAACAGGAATGCGGAATATTTGGCTAATGGTAAAGTTCTTGAAAGTGTGGCTGAGCAGAGGGATCTAGGTGTCCATGTACATAGATCCCTGAAAGTTGCCACCCAGGTCGATAGGGTTGTGAAGAAGGCCTATGGAGTGTTGGCCTTTATTGGTAGAGGGATTGAGTTCCGGAGTCGGGAGGTCATGTTGCAGCTGTACAGAACTCTGGTCCGGCCGCATTTGGAGTATTGCGTACAGTTCTGGTCACCGCATTATAGGAAGGACGTGGAGGCTTTGGAGCGGGTGCAGAGGAGATTTACCAGGATGTTGCCTGGTATGGAGGGAAAATCTTATGAGGAAAGGCTGACGGACTTGAGGTTGTTTTCGTTGGAGAGAAGAAGGTTAAGAGGAGACTTAATAGAGGCATACAAAATGATCAGGGGGTTGGATAGGGTGGACAGTGAGAGCCTTCTCCCGCGGATGGATATGGCTGGCACGAGGGGACATAACTTTAAACTGAGGGGTAATAGATATAGGACAGAGGTCAGAGGTAGGTTCTTTACGCAAAGAGTAGTGAGGCCGTGGAATGCCCTACCTGCTACAGTAGTGAACTCGCCAACATTGAGGGCATTTAAAAGTTTATTGGATAAACATATGGATGATAATGGCATAGTGTACGTTAGATGGCTTTTGTTTCGGTGCAACATCGTGGGCCGAAGGGCCTGTACTGCGCTGTATTGTTCTATGTTCTATGTTCTATGTTCTATGTTCTGTGTGTGTGAATATGTATCTGTATGTCTGTGTGTGTGAATATGTATCTCTGTGTGCGTGTGTGAATATGTATCTCTGCCTGTGTGTGAATATGTATCTCTCTGTGTGTGTGTGTGAATATGTATCTGTTTGTGTGTGTGAATATGTATCTTTCTGTGTGTGAATATGTATCTGTGTGTGGGTGTGAATATGTTTCTCTCTGTGTGTGAATATGTGTCTGTGTGTGTGTGTGTTAATATGTGTGTGTGTGTGAATATGTATCTCTCTGTGTGAATATGTATCTCTGTGTGTGTGTGAATATGTATCTCTGTATGTGTGAATATGAATCTGTGTGTGTCTGTGTGAATACGTACCTTTGTGTGTGTGTGTGTGAATATGTATCTGTGTGTGTGTGAATATGTATCTCCGTTTGTGTAAAAAAAAGTATCTCTGTGTGTGAATATGTGTCTGTGCGTGTGAATATATATCTCTGTGTGAATATGTATCTGTGTGTGAGTGAATATGTATCTGTGTGTGTGTGAAAATGTATCTGTTTGAGTGTGTGAATATGTATCTGTGTGTGTGTGTATATGTTTCTGCGTGTGTGTGAATATGTATCTGTGTGTGTGAATATGTATCTCTGTGTGTGAATATGTATCTGTGTGTGTGTGTGAATATGTATCTCCGTTTGTGTAAAAAAAAGTATCTCTGTGTGTGAATATGTGTCTGTGCGTGTGAATATGTATCTCTGTGTGAATATGTATCTGTGTGTGAGTGAATATGTATCTGTGTGTGTGTGAAAATGTATCTGTTTGAGTGTGTGAATATGTATCTGTGTGTGTGTGTATATGTTTCTGCGTGTGTGTGAATATGTATCTGTGTGTGTGAATATGTATCTCTGTGTGTGAATATGTATCTGTGTGCGTGTGTGAATGTGTATCTGTGTGTGTGTGAATATGTATCTGTGTGTGTGTGAATATGTATCTGTGTGTGTGAATGTGTGAATATGTATTGTGTGTGTGTGTGAATATGTGTGTGTGTGTGAATATGTATCACTGTGTGTGTGTGCGAATATGTATCTGTGTGTGTGTGTGAATATGTATCTCTGTGTGTGTGAATATGTATCACTGTGTGTGTGTGTGCGAATATGTATCTGTGTGTGTGTGTGAATATGTATCTCTGTGTGTGTGAATATGTATCTCTGTGTGTGAATATGTATCTGTGTGTGTGTGAATATGTATCTCTATGTCTGTGTGGTGTGTGAATATGTATCTCTGTGTGTGTGTGAATATGTATCTCTGTCTGTGTGTGAATATGTGTCTCTCTGTCTGTGTGTGTGAATATGTATCTGTGTGTGGGTGTGAATATGTTTCTCTCTGTGTGTGAATATGTGTCTGTGTGTGTGTGTGAATATGTGTGTGTGTGTGTGAATATGTATCTCTCTGTGTGAATATGTATCTCTGTGTGTGTGTGAATATGTATCTCTGTATGAGTGTATATGAATCTGTGTGTGTCTGTGAATACGTGTCTGTGAATACGTACCTTTGTGTGTGTCTGAATATGTATCTGTGTGTGTGTATGAATATGTATCTCTGTTTGTGTAAAAAAAGTATCTCTGTGTGTCAATATGTGTCTGTGCGTGTGAATATATATCTCTGTGTGAATGTGTATCTGTGTGTGTGTGAATATGTATCTGTGTGTGTGTGTGAATATGTATCTCTCGCTGTGTGAATATTTGTCTCTGTGTGTGTGAATATGAATCTGTGTGTGTGTGTGAATATGTTTCTCTCTGTGAGTGAATTTGTGTATCTGTGTGTGTGAATATGTATCTGTGTGTGTGAATATGTATCAGTGTGTGTGTGAATATGTATCTCTCAGTGTGTGTGAATGTGTATCTCTGTGTGGTGTGAATATGTATCTCTGTGTGTGTATGAATATGTTTCTGTGCGTGTGTGTATATGTATTTGTGTGTGTGAATATGTATCTCGCTGTGTGAATATGTATCTGTGTGTGTGTGTGTGAATATGTATCTCTGTTTGTGTGAAAAAGTATCTCTGTGTGTGAATATGTATCTGTGTGTGTGTGAGTATGTATCTGTGTTTGTGTGAATATGTATCTATGTGTGTGTGTGAATATGTGAATCTCTGTGTGTGCGAATATGTATCTCTGTGTGTGTATGAAAATGTATCTCTGTGTGTGCGTGAATATGTATCTCTCAGTGTGTGTGAATATGTATCTGTGTGTGTGAATATGTATCTCTGTGTGTGTGCGTGAATATGTATCTGTGTGTGTGTGTGTGTGAATATGCATCTCTGTGTGTGTGTGAATACGTATCTCTGTCTGTGTGTTCATTGTTCCACAATGAATGCCTGGCACAAAATAGTTAATTTCAATGCAAGCCGTTCTGAAAGCAATCGGCAAATTACTCAAAATGCTTAACTCGCCGAGAAAATCACTTTTGTTCTACAATGAATGCCTGGCGAAAAGTAGTTAATTGTGATGCAAGCCGTTCTGAAACCAATCGGCAAATTACTCAAAATGCTTAACTCTCCGAGAAAATCACTTTTGTTCCACAATGAATGTCTGGCAAAAAATAGTTAATTTTGATGCAAGGCGTTCTTAAACCAATCGGCAAATTACTCAAAATGCTTAACTCGCCGAGAATATCACTTTTTTCCCACAATGAATGTCCGGCAAAAAATATAAATTTCAATGCAAGCCGTTCTGAAACCAATCGGCAAATTGCTCAAAATGCTTAACGCGCCGAGAAAATCACTTTTTTCCCACAATGAATGTCTGGCAAAATATAGTTAACTTTGATGCAAGACGTTCTGAAACCAATCGGCAAATTACTCAAAATGCTTAACTCGCCGAGAAAATCACTTTTGTTCCACAATGAATGTCTGGCAAAAAATAGTAAATTTCAATGCGAGCCGTTCTGAAACCAATCGGCAAATTACTCAAAATGCTTAACGCGCCGAGTAAATATATATCTGTGCGTGTGTGAATATGTATCTCTGTGTGTGAATATGTATCTCTCTGTGTGTGAATATGTATCTGTGTGTGTGTGAATATGTATCTGCCTGCGGGTGTGAATGTGTTTCTCTCTGTGTGTGAATTTGTGTCTGTGTGTGTGTGTGTGCGTGAATATGTGTGTATGTGTGAATATGTATCTCCGTGTGTGCGTGAATATGTATCTCTCAGTGTGTGTGAATATGTATCTGTGTGTGTGAATATGTATCTCTGTGTGTGTGCGTGAATATGTATCTGTGTGAATTTGTGAATATGTATCTCTGTGTGTGTGTGAATATGTATCTGTATGTCTGTGTGTGTGAATATGTATCTGTGTGTGTGTGTGAATATGTAACTCTCTGTGTGTGAATATGTATCTGTGTGTGGGTGTGAATATGTTTCTCTCTGTGTGTGAATATGTGTCTCTGTGTGTGTGTGTTAATATGTGTGTGTGCGTGTGAATATGTATCTCTCTGTGTGAATATGTATCTCTGTGTGTGTGTGAATATGTATCTCTGTATGTGTGAATATGAATCTGTGTATGTCTGTGTGAATACGTACCTTTGTGTGTGTGTGTGAATATGTATCTGTGTGTGTGTGTGTGAATGTGTATCTCTGTTTGTGTAAAAAAAAGTATCTCTGTGTGTGAATATGTGTCTGTGCGTGTGAATATGTATCTCTGTGTGAATATGTATCTGTGTGTCAGTGTGTGAATATGTATCTGTGTGTGTGTGAATATGTATCTGTGTGTGTGTGAATATGTATCTGCGTGCGGGTGTGAATATGTTTCTCTCTGTGTGTGAATTTGTGTCTGTGTGTGTGTGTGCGTGAATATGTGTGTGTGTGAATATGTATCACCGTGTGTGCGTGAATATGTATCTCTCAGTGTGTGTGAATATGTATCTGTGTGTGTGAATATGTATCTCTGTGAGTGTGTGAATACGTATCTCTGTCCGTGTGTGTGAATATTTATCTCTGTCTGTGTATGTGAATATGTATCTGTGTGGGTGTGATATGTATCTGTGTGTGTGTGATATGTATCTGTGTGTGTGTGTGAATATGTATCTCTGTGCGTGTGTGAATATGTATCTGTGTGTGTGTGTGAATATGTATCTCTCTGTGTGTGTGAATATGTATCTGTATGTCTGTGTGTGTGAATATGTATCTCTGTGTGCGTGTGTGAATATGTATCTCTGTCTGTGTGTGAATATGTATCTCTCTGTCTGTGTGTGTGAATATGTATCTGTTTGTGTGTGTGAATATGTATCTTTCTTTGTGTGTGAATATGTATCTGTGTGTGGGTGTGAATATGTTTCTCTCTGTGTGTGAATATGTGTCTCTGTGTGTGAATATGTGTCTCTGTGTGTGTGTGTTAATATGTGTGTGTGTGTGAATATGTATCTCTCTGTGTGAATATGTATCTCTGTGTGTGTGTGAATATGTATCTCTGTATGTGTGAATATGAATCTGTGTGTGTGTGTGTGAATGTGTATCTCTGTTTGTGTAAAAAAAAGTATCTCTGTGTGTGAATATGTGTCTGTGCGTGTGAATATGTATCTCTGTGTGAATATGTATCTGTGTGTGAGTGTGTGAATATGTATCTGTGTGTGTGTGTGTGAATGTGTATCTCTGTTTGTGTAAAAAAAAAGTATCTCTGTGTGTGAATATGTGTCTGTGCGTGTGAATATGTATCTCTGTGTGAATATGTATCTGTGTGTGAGTGTGTGAATATGTATCTGTGTGTGTGTGAATATGTATCTGTGTGTGAATATGTATCTCTGTGTGTGAATATGTATCTCTGTGTGTGTGTGAATATGCAGCTCTGCGTGCGTGTGAATATTTATCTGTGTGTCTGAATATGAATCTGTGTGCGTGTGTGAATATGTATCTGTGTGCGTGTGTGAATATGTATCTGTGTGTGTGTGTGTGAATATGTATCTGTGTGTGTGAATGATTGAATATGTATCTGTGCGTGTGTGAATATGTATCTCTGTGTGTGAATATGTATCTCTGTCTGTGTGTGAATATGTATCTGTGTGTGTGTGAATATGTATCTGCGTGCGGGTGTGAATATGTTTCTCTCTGTGTGTGAATTTGTGTCTGTGTGTGTGTGTGCGTGAATATGTGTGTGTGTGAATATGTATCACCGTGTGTGCGTGAATATGTATCTCTCAGTGTGTGTGAATATGTATCTGTGTGTGTGAATATGTATCTCTGTGAGTGTGTGAATACGTATCTCTGTCTGTGTGTGTGAATATTTATCTCTGTCTGTGTATGTGAATATGTATCTGTGTGGGTGTGATATGTATCTCTGTGTGTGTGATATGTATCTCTGTGTGTGTGTGAATATGTATCTCTGTGCGTGTGTGAATATGTATCTGTGTGTGTGTGTGAATATGTATCTCTCTGTATGTGTGAATATGAATCTGTGTGTGTCTGTGTGAATACGTACCTTTGTGTGTGTGTGTGAATATGTATCTGTGTGTGTGTGTGTGTGAATGTGTATCTCTGTTTGTGTAAAAAAAAGTATCTCTGTGTGTGAATGATATGATCAGGGATAGTCAGCATGGCTTTGTGAAGGGTAGGTCATGCCTCACAAACCTTATTGAGTTCTTTGAGAAGGTGACTGAACAGGTAGACGAGGGTAGAGCAGTTGATGTGGTGTATATGGATTTCAGCAAAGCGTTTGATAAGGTTCCCCACGGTAGGCTATTGCAAAAAATACGGAGGCTGGGGATTAAGGGTGATTTAGAGATGTGGATCAGAAATTGGCTAGCTGAAAGAAGACAGAGGGTGGTGGTTGATGGGAAATGTTCAGAATGGAGTACAGTCACAAGTGGAGTACCACAAGGATCTGTTCTGGGGCCGTTGCTGTTTGTCATTTTTATCAATGACCTAGAGGAAGGCACAGAAGGGTGGGTGAGTAAATTTGCAGATGATACTAAAGTCGGTGGTGTTGTCGATAGTGTGGAAGGATGTAGCAGGTTACAGAGGGATATAGATAAGCTGCAGAGCTGGGCTGAGAGGTGGCAAATGGAGTTTAATGTAGAGAAGTGTGAGGTGATTCACTTTGGAAGGAATAACAGAAATGCGGAATATTTGGCTAATGGTAAAGTTCTTGAAAGTGTGGCTGAGCAGAGGGATCTAGGTGTCCATGTACATAGATCCCTGAAAGTTGCCACCCAGGTCGATAGGGTTGTGAAGAAGGCCTATGGAGTGTTGGCCTTTATTGGTAGAGGGATTGAGTTCCGGAGTCGGGAGGTCATGTTGCAGCTGTACAGAACTCTGGTCCGGCCGCATTTGGAGTATTGCGTACAGTTCTGGTCACCGCATTATAGGAAGGACGTGGAGGCTTTGGAGCGGGTGCAGAGGAGATTTACCAGGATGTTGCCTGGTATGGAGGGAAAATCTTATGAGGAAAGGCTGACGGACTTGAGGTTGTTTTCGTTGGAGAGAAGAAGGTTAAGAGGAGACTTAATAGAGGCATACAAAATGATCAGGGGGTTGGATAGGGTGGACAGTGAGAGCCTTCTCCCGCGGATGGATATGGCTGGCACGAGGGGACATAACTTTAAACTGAGGGGTAATAGATATAGGACAGAGGTCAGAGGTAGGTTCTTTACGCAAAGAGTAGTGAGGCCGTGGAATGCCCTACCTGCTACAGTAGTGAACTCGCCAACATTGAGGGCATTTAAAAGTTTATTGGATAAACATATGGATGATAATGGCATAGTGTACGTTAGATGGCTTTTGTTTCGGTGCAACATCGTGGGCCGAAGGGCCTGTACTGCGCTGTATTGTTCTATGTTCTATGTTCTATGTTCTATGTTCTGTGTGTGTGAATATGTATCTGTATGTCTGTGTGTGTGAATATGTATCTCTGTGTGCGTGTGTGAATATGTATCTCTGCCTGTGTGTGAATATGTATCTCTCTGTCTGTGTGTGTGAATATGTATCTGTTTGTGTGTGTGAATATGTATCTTTCTGTGTGTGAATATGTATCTGTGTGTGGGTGTGAATATGTTTCTCTCTGTGTGTGAATATGTGTCTGTGTGTGTGTGTGTTAATATGTGTGTGTGTGTGAATATGTATCTCTCTGTGTGAATATGTATCTCTGTGTGTGTGTGAATATGTATCTCTGTATGTGTGAATATGAATCTGTGTGTGTCTGTGTGAATACGTACCTTTGTGTGTGTGTGTGTGAATATGTATCTGTGTGTGTGTGAATATGTATCTCCGTTTGTGTAAAAAAAAGTATCTCTGTGTGTGAATATGTGTCTGTGCGTGTGAATATATATCTCTGTGTGAATATGTATCTGTGTGTGAGTGAATATGTATCTGTGTGTGTGTGAAAATGTATCTGTTTGAGTGTGTGAATATGTATCTGTGTGTGTGTGTATATGTTTCTGCGTGTGTGTGAATATGTATCTGTGTGTGTGAATATGTATCTCTGTGTGTGAATATGTATCTGTGTGTGTGTGTGAATATGTATCTCCGTTTGTGTAAAAAAAAGTATCTCTGTGTGTGAATATGTGTCTGTGCGTGTGAATATGTATCTCTGTGTGAATATGTATCTGTGTGTGAGTGAATATGTATCTGTGTGTGTGTGAAAATGTATCTGTTTGAGTGTGTGAATATGTATCTGTGTGTGTGTGTATATGTTTCTGCGTGTGTGTGAATATGTATCTGTGTGTGTGAATATGTATCTCTGTGTGTGAATATGTATCTGTGTGCGTGTGTGAATGTGTATCTGTGTGTGTGTGTGAATATGTATCTGTGTGTGTGTGAATATGTATCTGTGTGTGTGAATGTGTGAATATGTATTGTGTGTGTGTGAACATGTATCTCTGTGTGTGTGAATATGTATCTCTGTGTGTGAATATGTATCTGTGTGTGTGTGAATATGTATCTCTATGTCTGTGTGGTGTGTGAATATGTATCTCTGTGTGTGTGTGAATATGTATCTCTGTCTGTGTGTGAATATGTGTCTCTCTGTCTGTGTGTGTGAATATGTATCTGTGTGTGGGTGTGAATATGTTTCTCTCTGTGTGTGAATATGTGTCTGTGTGTGTGTGTGAATATGTGTGTGTGTGTGTGAATATGTATCTTTCTGTGTGAATATGTATCTCTGTGTGTGTGTGAATATGTATCTCTGTATGAGTGTATATGAATCTGTGTGTGTCTGTGAATACGTGTCTGTGAATACGTACCTTTGTGTGTGTCTGAATATGTATCTGTGTGTGTGTATGAATATGTATCTCTGTTTGTGTAAAAAAAGTATCTCTGTGTGTCAATATGTGTCTGTGCGTGTGAATATATATCTCTGTGTGAATGTGTATCTGTGTGTGTGTGAATATGTATCTGTGTGTGTGTGTGAATATGTATCTCTGTGTGTGTGAATATGAATCTCTGTGTGTGTGTGAATATGTTTCTCTCGCTGTGTGAATATTTGTCTCTGTGTGTGTGAATATGAATCTGTGTGTGTGTGTGAATATGTTTCTCTCTGTGAGTGAATTTGTGTATCTGTGTGTGTGAATATGTATCTGTGTGTGTGAATATGTATCAGTGTGTGTGTGAATATGTATCTCTCAGTGTGTGTGAATGTGTATCTCTGTGTGGTGTGAATATGTATCTCTGTGTGTGTATGAATATGTTTCTGTGCGTGTGTGTATATGTATTTGTGTGTGTGAATATGTATCTCGCTGTGTGAATATGTATCTGTGTGTGTGTGTGTGAATATGTATCTCTGTTTGTGTGAAAAAGTATCTCTGTGTGTGAATATGTATCTGTGTGTGTGTGAGTATGTATCTGTGTTTGTGTGAATATGTATCTATGTGTGTGTGTGAATATGTGAATCTCTGTGTGTGCGAATATGTATCTCTGTGTGTGTATGAAAATGTATCTCTGTGTGTGCGTGAATATGTATCTCTCAGTGTGTGTGAATATGTATCTGTGTGTGTGAATATGTATCTCTGTGTGTGTGCGTGAATATGTATCTGTGTGTGTGTGTGTGTGAATATGCATCTCTGTGTGTGTGTGAATACGTATCTCTGTCTGTGTGTTCATTGTTCCACAATGAATGCCTGGCACAAAATAGTTAATTTCAATGCAAGCCGTTCTGAAAGCAATCGGCAAATTACTCAAAATGCTTAACTCGCCGAGAAAATCACTTTTGTTCTACAATGAATGCCTGGCGAAAAGTAGTTAATTGTGATGCAAGCCGTTCTGAAACCAATCGGCAAATTACTCAAAATGCTTAACTCTCCGAGAAAATCACTTTTGTTCCACAATGAATGTCTGGCAA